>NC_052314.1:53113969-53413969 GCF_016432855.1 Salvelinus namaycush
TTTCATTTTCCATTTGTTTTGTCTTTGTCTTACACACCTGGTTTCAATCCCCTAATTACCTGTTCATTATTTAACCCTCTGTTCCCCCATGTTTGTTTGTGAGTGATTGTTTCTATGTAGGTAGGTCCATTATTATGGGCTCTGTTTTTGTATTGGATTTATTAATTGTTGAGTAAAATACGTTTATTTACTCTTATCTGCAGTCCTGAGCCTGACTTCTATTCACCAGCTACACATATACCTCCTGACAGTACAGCCATGTAATGACACTATGCTAGTTATTTGTTCATGTGTCCTAACTTTGAATCTCTTCACTTCGCCCCATGCAGCAAATGAACAAATCAAATCAGAGAAATATTTAACCACTAATCTTTTCAACAGAAAATAGATTTTGGGTTGTACCACCTTTTCTTCTTATGGGTGTTCTTCAATAAATGTTATTAACCATGAATGACTGTGCTTGTGGGGTGAATAAGATCTAAAAAACTGATTAAAAAACATTAAATAAAGAAAAGGTATGTCAATATAAATGTACCTTTTGGGACACATTTCTTCTGTGTAGTAGTTTCCTTGGCAGTTTGCATACCGCATTCTGCATGAGTTAAACATGTGACTATTGACATATTATTTATTAATAATAAACTATAAATCAACCATATTGATCTATCTATATGTTCAATGCATGATACATTACTCATTGAGTTAAAGATAGAATCCTTAGCTGCTACATCAATTTTTCTACATATAAATTAATGATATTCAGTGCATTCGGAAAGTATTCAGATCCCTTCCCTTTATCCACATTTAGTTACGTTATAGACTTATTCTAAAAATGGATTAAATACTTTTTCCCCTCAATCTTCACACAATACCCCATAATGACTAAGCGAAAACTGTTTTTTAGAAATTTTGGCAAATGTATTAAAATACCAAACGGATTCCTATTTACATAAGTATTCAGAACCTTTGTTATGAGACTCGAAATTGAGCTCAGGTGCATCATGTTTCCATTGATCATCCTTGAGATGTTTCTACAACTTGATTGGACTCCACCTGTGGTAAATTCAATTGATTGGACATGATTTCGAATGGCACACCACTGTCTATATGAGGTCCCACGGTTGACAGTGCATGTCAGAGCAAAAACAAAGCTATGAGGTCAAAGGAATTGTCCTTAGAGCTCCGAGACAGGATTGTTTCAAGGCACAGATCTGGGGAAGGGTCCCCAAGAACATAGTGGCCTCCATCATTCTTAAATGGAAGAAGTTTGGAACCACCAAGACCCTTCCTGGAGCTGGCCGGCCGGCCAAACTGAGCAATCTGGTGATAAGGCTTTCGTGAGGGAGGTTACCGAGAACCCGATGGTCAGTCTGACAGAGCTCCAGAGTTCCTCTGTGGAGATGTGAGAACCTTCCAGAAGGACAACCATCTCTGCAGCACTCCACCAATCAGGCCTTTATTGTAGAGTGGCCAGACGGAAGCCACACCTCAGTGGAAGGCACATTACCGCCTGCTTGGAGTTTGCCAAAAGACTCTCAGACCAGGCGAAACAAGATTCTCTGGTCTGATGAAACCAAGATTGAACTATTTGGCTTGAATGCCAAGTGTAAAGTCTGGAGGAAAGCTTGCACCATCCCTACGGTGAAGCATTGAGGTGGCAGCATCATGCTGTGGGGATGTTTTTCAGCGGCAGGGACTGGATCGAGGGAAAGATGAACAGAGTATGTTCAGTTGTGCACCGGGGCCTCCCACTCCTTCTATTCTGGTTAGAGCAAGTTTGCGCTGTTCTGTGAAGGGAGAAGTACACAGCGCTGTACGAGATATAAAGTTTCTTGGCAATTCCTCGCATGGAATAGATTTCATTTTTCAGAACAAGAATAGACTGACGAGTTTCAGAAGAAAGTCTTTGTTTCTGGCCATTTTGAGCCTGTAATCGAACCCACAAATGCTGATGCTTCCGAAACTCAACTAGTCTAAAAAAGGCCAGTTTTATTGCTTATTTAATCAGATCAACGGTTTTCAGCTGTGCTAACAGAATTGCAAAAGGGTTTTCTAATGATCAATTAGCCTTTTAAAATGATAAACTTGGATTAGCTAACACAACGTGCCATTGGAACACAGGAGTGATGGTTGCTGATAATGGGCCTCTGTACGCCTATGTAGATATTCCATAAAATATGTGCCGTTTACAGCTACAATAATGTTGTATATGACTAACAATGTCTACACTGTATTTCTGATCAATTTGATGTTATTTTAATGGACAATTTTTTTAAATTTTTCTTTCAAAAACAAGAACATTTCTAAGTCACCCCAAACTCTTGAACGGTGGTGTGCATATATATATATATTGTAGATATACAGTATACACAGTTTTTACATCAAATAATCAACAAACAATCTTCACTACAAAACACAATAAATGCTCAGTCAAGTTACCGTAGCCAGCTTAAATCAAAATATTATTAAATAAACAAAATGTACCTGTGACAAGAGCTGTTTCTCCTAATTAAAAGAAAATGTAAAAAACTAAATAAGAAACAAAAAAGGTTCAAAAACATGGTATAAAACAGTACCAGTCAAAAGTTTGTACACACCTACTCATTCAAGGGTTTTCCTTTATTTTTGCTATTGTCTACATTGTAGAATATTAGTGAAGACATCAAAACTATGAAATATCACATGGAATCACGTAGTGATTGGTGTAGTGATTTAAAAATCCTTTTAAACACTATTATTGGACACAGAGTGAGTCCTTGCAACTTATTAAGCACATTTTTACTCCTGAACTTATTTAGGCTTGCCATGACAAAAATGACTTTTTGACTCAAGACATTTTGTCTTTTTATTTTATTTGTAAACATTTCTAAAAACATAATTCCACTTTGACATTATGGGTTACTGTGTGTAGATCAGTGACAACATCTACATTTAAACCATTTAAAATTCAGCCTATAATACAACAAAATGTGCAAAAAGTCATGGGGTGTGAATACTTTCTGAAGGCACTGTAGCTACCCATTCCACATTGTCTACACAAGTGCAGTGCAGTCTTCAGTCCCTTACCATTTACTGTGAGGAAAACACTGGCCTTTTCATACCACTGTGCGTTACTGACACGGCACACATACTCCCCCGTCTTCCAGTGTGACCTTCTCCAGTGTCAGGGACACGTTCCCTCATTCCATCCCCCCAGTTAGAGACACCCTGCCCCTGTACCGGGGGTTCACAGGGCCCTCCTGGATCGTGTGATCTTTGTACAACTTGGCAGGTTGGTTTTAGTCACCAGACCAGTACCAGTGCACCTCCAATCTCTCCGCATTAAAGAGTTCTACCGGGTCAAGACCGGAACATGAGGGAACCACCAGGTGAAGACCGCTGGGGTAGGAGGGAGATAGAAGTTTAATCTATTGCGCCATTAAACACAGGGAGCATTTTTCAGTATGTTGCACATCCCTTAATGTGACCCTGGTTGTTTGATTCAATTCCACGTTGTGTGTCAAAGCTAAAACCATTAGGTCAAACAACCAATGTGTAGGAACCTTTGAACAAATAGATTGTGTTATGCTGTGCTTTGGACCTTCAGCTGTTGGATAAGTTTTATCTTATAACTGCTATTATTACTGCTATAAAAACATACACAATGGGAGCCATTGTTGAAATATACAGTCGCTAGTGAAAGTCTACACACCCCTTGCACAGTCTTCTCATTATTCTGCCTTAAATTTCAATGTAAAAAGTGATTGGTTTAGATCTTTTCCTACCCATCTACACAACCTACTCTACGTTTTCAAAGTGAAGAAAAGTTATAGAAAATGTTCCTAATTAATGAAATGAAAATGTATTGACACCCAGAGTTAATACTTGCTGGAAGCACATTTGGCAGACATTACAGCTGTGAATCATTTTGAATAAGATATTACTAACCTCACACAACTCTCAGGGCAAAAAACAGTATATCCATTGTTTTTGTCAAAATTGGGCGTTGGGCCAGTAACCCGAAAGGTTGCTGGTTCGTATCCTAAGCCGACTAGGTGAAAAACCTATCGATATGCCATTCAGCAAGGTGCTTAATTTCTCCTATAAGTCGCTCTGGATAAGAGCGTCTACATAAATGACAAATGTAATGCTCAAACTCAGTCAATTTTTGGGGGAATTATTGATGACAGCAATATTCAAACTTTGTCTCTATTGTCAAGCATTAAGTCAGGATTAACAAAATCTCCAGTCCCTGCCGGTGACAAGCATAGCCACAACATGATGCTGCCACCATTTACTCCACATTACTGGCCTGTATAACACCGTGTAAAGGAAACCTGTGTTACAAAATCCACTCCAAAGGCCATGTAAACCTGACACTGGGATCGTATTATTCAGTGGGACAATTACAAATATTAATGCCAAAGACAGAACATAGTGACTTTCCAAGAGGTGTTGAGTGTTCCTCAGTGGTCTAGTCTCAGTCCTGACTTAAATTTGCTTAAAAATCCATGTTTAAATATTGCTGTCCATCAATGACTCCCAACCAAATTTACAGAGCTCTAGCAATTTTGAGAAAAACAATGGATATATGTTGCCCTAACAACATTTTATTCTAAATGATTCACAGCTGTGACGACTATCAAAGGTGCTTCCACCAAGTATGTATGAAGACATTTACAATCAAGACATGTGTAATGAATACTCAGGGATAAAAAGGTGTAGATTCACATGCAGAGCGCAGCAGGTGTTTATTTCACCTTTGCAGAAGCAGGAAACGTGGTCACAGGCAGGCAATGGTCATACACAGGTAGGCAAACAGGCAGGTGAATCAAAACTAGGACTGAAGGCTATAACTGGTTCTCACAAACACGCTAGGAAAAGGCTTAGTAGAGTCAAAACGAACAATACCTCACAAAGGAACAAACAGAATGAACTAACAGAATGAACTGAACTAAATAAGGAGCTGATGAGACCAGGTGAATAACTAACACAGGTGAAATCAATGAACAAAAATGAAAGACAGGGCTACGTTCAAGAACACAATGAAAGAGGGCTACGTTCAAGAACACAACGAAACAGGTTGATTAACACAACGAAACAGGTTCATTGACACAACGAACACAAGGTTGATTAAGAAAATAAATACAGAGCATTACAACATGTTATTGGTTTGAGTTTTTTTATTCATTTAGCAATGTTTATATGATTTTCTTTCACTTTTAAAATGTGGAGTAGGTTGTATATTTATTTCCTTTTTAGATTCAATTTTAAGACAGCAGAATGTGAATACTTTCACTAGGCATTGTATGTATCCTCCATTGAAATTATCTGTCAGAGTGTGCGCAACTCGTCGAAGGAAGTCAGGTGCAGGAGAGCAGAGATGAGTGAACAGGCACACTTTATTCAGGCAGAGGAAAACAGCCGGACGCAACTGCGTCGCAACACTCCGGCCCAAGGAAAAAAGCGATAGAGCACAAATAGGTACAAATAACAAAACCACGGCTTACAACAATACAACAATACACGGCGCAAAACCAGCCTGTAGCGTCACACGCGTAACGAACGAACAATACCACACACGGACATGGGGGGAACAGAGGATAATAAACACGTAGAGTAATGAGGGATGTAAACCAGGTGTGCGGGAAAACAAGAAAAAACAAATAGAAAATTAAAGGTGGAGCGGCGATGGCTAGAAGACCGGTGACGTCGACCGCCGAACACCGCCCGAACAAAGAGAGGGACTGACTTTGGCGGGAGTCGACATTATCATACTATCAGAAGTACATTTTTTGTAATAGTATTCTTTTTTGTTTAGAAAAAAATTATTTAAACCCAGTACGTTGTCATAACTCAGACAAACAATGGAATATCAAATCATGTACATCGACATTGACATTTTAGTCTTTTATCAGATGCTTTTATCCAGAGTGACTTATTATTAGTGCATTCATCTTAAAACCTCTAACGAGTCACAAACCCGGAACTACAGAGAGCAATGTGAATTACCTTAATACTCATCATAAAAAGATCTTGTGAATCCAGCCAATATTTCAGATTCTTTAAGTGTTTTACAGCGAAAACACAATTTAGCATTATATTAGCTTACTACAATAGCCAACCACACAGCAGCATTGATTCATGCACGTTAGCGATAGCGAATAAACCAGCAAAAGATATACAAATTTTCACTAACCTTCTCAAAACTTCATCAGATGACAGTCCTATAACATCATATTACACAATACATATATTGTTTGTTCGAAAATGTGCATATTTAGCGGCACAAATCGTGGTTATACAATGAGAATAGTAGCCAAGCTGCCAACAAAATGTCGGGAGAAATCTTGGGAGAGGCACCTAATCTAATCAATAACTAATCATAAACTTGACAAATAAATACAGGTTGGACAGCAGATGAAAGACACATTAGTTCTTAATGCAACCGCTGTGTTAGATTTTTAAAATTAACGTTACTACGACATACAGCGTGCGTTAACCTCTAATTCCTCCCAAACCCGGATCCGGAAGCACCCCCCACAGTAAAAAAGCTGACTAGCATAGCCTAGCATAGCGTCACAAGTAAATACTAGCATCTAAATATCATTAAATCACAAGTCCAAGACACCAGATGAAAGATACACATCTTGTGAATCCAGCCATCATTTCTGATTTTTAAAATGTTTTACAGGGAAGACACAATATGTAAATCTATTAGCTAACCACGATAGCAAAAGACACAACCTTTTTTCCCCACCATTTTTTTCCTGCATGGGTAGCTATCACAATTTCGACCAAATAAAGATATATATAGCCACTAACCAAGAAACAACTTCATAAGATGACAGTCTGATAACATATTTATTGTATAGCATATGTTTTTTTAGAAAAATGTGCATATTTCAGGCATAAATCACAGTTCTACATTGCAGCTGCAATCTGAAATAGTGCCGAAGCTGCCAGAATAATTACAGAGACCAACGTCAAATACCTAATTACTCATCTTAAAACATTTCTGAAAAATACACAGCGTACAGCAAATGAAAGCCCAACATCTTGTGAATCCAGCCAATATGTCAGATTTTTTAAGTGTTTTACAGCGAAAACACAATATAGCATTATATTAGCTTAGCACAATAGCCAGAAACACAAGCAATTTACCAGCAGCACAGGTTAGCGATCGTAACAATCCAGCAAAAGATATATAATTGTTGACTAACCATGATATACTTCATCAGATGACAGTCCTGTAACATCATATTACACAATGCATATAGGTTTTGTTCGAAAATGTGCATATTTAGCAGCACAAATCGTGGTTATACAATGTGATCAGTGGCAACAGGTCATGCATTCTGGCCGGCGCCATCTTGGAAAGTCACCTAATCTAATCAATAAATAATCGTAAACTTGACTAAAAAATACAGGTTGGACAGCAAATGAAAGATGCATTAGTTATTAATGCAATTGCTGAGTTAGATTTTTTAAATTAACGTTACTAGACATACAGTGTGCGTTACAGCCAGACTAGTGACGCAATAATGGCGGACAAATCCGTTTACATTTTTCCACATAAATACGGAATACCATCATAAATAGCTCTTACTTTTGGACGAGCTTCCATCAGAATCTTGGGCAAGGTGTCCTTTGTCCAAAATAATCTTTGCTTGGTTGTAAAACGTCGTCTTCAACTTCGGAATTAGCAGCTAACAATAGCTATGTGGCCACAACATGCCCAAATGTTCAAAACGCAATACTAAGGAAATTCCGAAAATAGCAATATACTCGCATAAACTGATATAACTCGGTTTAAAATAACTTCGTTATGATGTTTCTAACACCTATATCGAATTAAATTACAGACGGATATATCTAAGGCTGATAACTGAGCGTTTCAAAATGCCAACCTGAGGTCTTGCTTTGCGTAATGACGAATGTCGAAAAGAGAGCGCCCTTCGTTCCTTGGCCTTTTATAAGGTTTGAGATCTACGTAGAAACTCCATTCCACTTCTCATTGGTTACTGACATCCAGGGGAAGGCGGGTGCAGTTCATGTCGACCCATAGGATACATACAGAGCTTTAAACTGATCTGAGAACAGAGCCTCGTTTTCAGACCTTCGCAGTTCCTGTCATGAATTTCGCTGCAGAAAGAGTTCTGGTTCACCCACAGACATAATTCAAACGGTTTTAGAAACTAGAGATTGTTTTCTATCCAATAGTAATAATAATATGCATATTGTACGAGCAAGAATTGAGTACGAGGCAGTTTAATTTGGGAACGATAAATGTCCAAGTTGAAACAGCACCCCCTGTAGTGTCAAGAGGTTACTCCACAAGAAGGAAGCCTGTACAAAATAAAAAATATTACAAAATATGCCTCCTGTTTGCAATAAGGCACTAAAGTAAAACTGCAAGAAATGTGGCAAAGAAATTAGCTTTGTCCTGAATACAAAGAGTTATGTTTGGGGCAAATCCAACGCAATGCATCACTAAGTACCACTCTTCATATTTTCAATCATGGTTGTGGCTGCATCATGTTATTGATATGCTAGTCATCAGCAAGAACGAGGGAGTTTTCTTGGATAAAAAGAAAAGGAATAGAGCTAAACACAGACTAGAGGAAAACCTGGTTCAGACTGCTTTCCAACAGCCCCTGGTAGATAAAATAATCTTTCAGCAGGACAATAACTTAAAACACAAGGCCAAGTATACTGTATACTGGAGTTTACCAAGTCGACATTGAATGTTCCTGAGTGGCTAGTTACGGTTTTGACTTAAAATCGGCTTGAATATGTCTGTCTAGCAATGATCAACAACCAACAAATTCTTATTTTCTATGACGGCCTAGGAACAGTGGGTCAACTGCCTTGTCCAGGGGCAGAACGACAGATTTTTATCTTGTCAGCTCAGGGATTCAACCTTTCGGTTACTAGTCCAACGCTCTAACCACTAGGCTACCTGTCGCCCCCAAGTCCCCTCTTAGAGACTTATCCAGAAGACTCAAAGCTGCAATCGCTGCCGACTGTCATTCTAACAGGTATTGACTCAGGGCTGTGAATACTTATGTAAATGAGATAATTCTGTATTTAATTTTCAATACATTTGCAAACATTTCTAAAAACATGTTTTCCTTTAATCATTATGGTGTATAGTGTGTAAATGGGTGAGGTGAAAATAATCCATTTAATCAATTTTGAATTCCAGCTGTAACACAAGATGTGTAATAAGTCAAGGGGTATGATTATGAATACTTTCTGAAGGCACTGTGTTTCTCAACAGTTAGTAAATGAATAACAGTTAATAAATGAATAAGGAATAGGGGTGTTTGATGGAAAGTGAAAGTACTGACAGTGAGAAAGAGAGAAGTTTACGGGAGAGGGAGAATTAAGTGATTCTCAGTCTTTTGTTATGATTGGTAGAATGCAAACGTGATATTTAACATTTAGTATACAAACACTGATATGTCAGTCGGTCATAGGGTGATCAGAAGATTCCGAAGGTAAATTTTGATCGTGCAATGGAAACTAATCGAAGGATCACATGCTCAGGTACAAATGCATTTTATTATATGATTACCACCTCTCCATTAAAAAAATACCTTCTTTCTCTCTGCTCTTCCCCTTAAACAGTGATAATTTCTGAGTAGTCTCCTGTCAGTTTTGACCAATGACTTAGTTCAAAGAGATGTTTTAATTATTGTTGTTTACAATCTAGTCATAACCAATGTTCCCTCAAATCTTCTTCAGCACTGAGCAACTTTCAGGTCTGCTGAGCGCAAACTTGAACATTGTGAAAATTCTTTGCAACTTCTGGTTCGAAATTACTGTGAACACTAAGGCTGTACCCGCTTTAAGTACAGTTTTAACATTGACCAATTATTATTATTCCCATACCTGTCACGTCTGCTCCCGCTCTTCCCTTCCGCTGGCGCTTGAGGGCGCCAGATTACCCTGCATCACACGCTCCTGCCATCCATTACACACACCTGCCCTCCCTCGTCACTTGCATCAGCGATATTGGACTCACCTGCACTCATTCATTACCTGTTTATTTCCTCCCCTATATTTGTCAGTTCACTACCTCTGTTCCCTGCTGCTGCATTGTATTGTTCTTGTCTTTTGAATTTGTTTCTGACGCTGTTCCTGTCTCGTCTCTGTCCGTTAAAATTAAATGTTTTACTCCCCGTACCTGCTTCGTCTCAACAGCATCATTCCGCGTGGCAATACCATTATTAGAACGAATCAGACACATTATGCTACCCTACTGAGCTTATTCAAGACCACTCAAAATACCACACTGTCCCTTCGAAGACAAAAAAGGATCTTACCTGACTCGCTTTTCAAAGATGGCCGGAAATGCAGACATATTGTGCTCTTGTAGGAAGTAACCACTCCCCAATTGATTTACCCTTTTTCTCCCCAATTTCGTGGTATCCAATTGGTAGTTACAGTCTTGTCTCATCGCTGTAACTCCTGTACGGACTCAGGAAAGGTGAAGGTTGAGATCCGTGCATCCTCCGAACACAACCCAACGAAGCCGCACTACTTCTTGACAAAATCCCCGCTTAACCCGGAAGCCAGCCACACCAATGTGTCGGAGGAAACACGGTACACCTGGCGACCGTGCCCGCCACAGGAGTCGCTAGAGGGGCGATTGGCCAAGGACATCCCTGCTGGCCAAACCCTCCCTAACCTGGACGACGCTGGGCCAATTGTGCGCTGCCTCATGAGTCTCCCAGTCGCGTCCAGCTGCGAGAGAGCCTGGACTAAAACCAGGATCTCTAGTGGCACAGCTAGCACTACGATGCAGTACCATTCCCCAATTGTTGACTAGAAATTAGGTATAACTGGGCTAATAACTAACTAGCAAAGAATATGAACAAATGTGCACAGATGGCTACATGCAGCTCCTGCTTTGATCTCAAAACAAGCACATTTACTCATGACCGCTCATACTGTAAACACAGTCCAGTTCAAAGTGAATGGCACATATCCATATATCGCAATGGCTATTTGCATATAGGCCTACTGCAGATCTGATCGATTGGTTATGGCGCACGAGTCTGTGTAGTGTAGGGGCCTGAGTCATCCTTGTCAATGCAATAGAATCCTACGTCGATGCGCTCTGCCTACAAGAAAATCTCTTGCATAGTTTGTTTTGTTTCAGTATGTGACATTGAAAGTGACTAATATTGCATTGATTTGAGCACATTTCCCACATAAGAGCGAAACATTGATAATGTTAACTAAAGGGGAAAACTCTAGAAAGTTGAGTGAAGATCAATCTTGTTCTTCTCTGCGCGTGATGATATTTGTTCTGCACTCAGCATGGAGGGAACATTGGTCATAATTCCATACTGCATGATTGGTATACAGTGCATTCAGAGAGTATTCAGACCCCTTGACTTTTTCCACATTTTGTTACGTTACAGCTTTATTCTAAAATGGATTACATATATTTGTTTTCTCATCAATCTAAACACAATATCCTATAATGAGAAACTAAAAACAGGTAAAAACAGAAATATTACATTTACATAAGTATTCAGTATTCAGACCCTTTACTCAGTACTTTGTTGAAGCACCTTTGGCAGCGATTGCAGACTTGAGTCTTCTTGGGTATGACGCTACAAGCTTGGCATAACTGTATTTGGGGAGTTATTCACAATCTTCTTTGCAGATCCTCTCAAGCTCTGTCAGGTTGTATGAGGAGCGTCGCTGCACAGCTATTTTCAGGTCTCTCCAGAGATGTTCAATTGGGTTTATGTCTGGGCTCTGGCTGGGCCACTCAAGGACATTCAGAGACTTGTCCCGAAGCCACTCCTGCGTTGTCTCGGCTGTGTGCTTAGGGTCGTTGTCCTGTTGGAAGGTGAACCGTTTCCCCAGTCAGGTCCTGAGCGCCCTGGAGCAGGTTTTCATCTATTCTTTACTCTTTCCCTTGATCCTGACTAGTCTCCCAGTCCCTGCCGCTGAAAAACATCCCCACAGCATGATGCTGCCACCACCATGCGTTTCCTCCTGACGTGACTCTTAGCATTCAGGCCAAAGAGTTCAATCTTGGTTTCATCAGAATCTTGTTTCTCATGGTCTGAGAGTCCTTTATGTGCCTTTTGGCAAACTCCAAGCGGGTTGTCATGTGCCTTTTACAGAGGAGTTGCTTCTGTCTGGCCACTCTACCATAAAGACCTAATTGGTGGAGTGCTGCAGAGATGGTTGTCCTTCTGGAAGGTTCTCTCATCTCCAAAGAAGAACTCTAGAGCTCTGTCAGAGTGACCATTGGGTTCTTGGTCACCTCCTTGACCAAGAACCTTCTCCTTTGATTGCTCAGTTTGGCCAGCCAGCCAGCTCTAGGAGGAGTCTTGGTAGTTCTAAACTTCTTCCATTTAGGATTGATAGAGGCTACTGTGTTCTTGGGGACCATCAATGCTTCAGAAATGTTTTGGTGCCCTTCCCCAGATCTGTGCCTCGAAATAATCCTGTCTCGGAGCTCTACGGCCAATTCCGTTAACCTCATGGCTTGGTATTTGCTCTGACATGCACTGTCAACTGTGGGACCTTATATAGACAGCTGTGTGCCTTTCCAAATCATGTCCAATCAATTTAATCTACCACAGTTGGACCAATCAAGTTGTAGAAACATCTCAAGGATGATCAATGGAAACAAGTGTCACGATCGTGTGGAAGAGATTCGGACCAAAACGCAGCATGAGGAAAATAAGCCATCTTCCTTTTATTATTGAAGAAGGCAAAACGAAACAAAACACTTACAAACTACCAAAACAACAAACGATCGTGAAGCTAAATAACGTAGTGCACACACACAGGCTACAAACGTTCTACATAGACAACTACCCACAAAAGCCTACTGCCTATGGCTACCTTAAATATGGCTCCCAATCAGAGACAAATGAATGACAGCTGTCTCTGATTGAGACCCAATCTAGGCAGCCATAGACATAACTAGACAACCTAACAATACTCTATCCCATACACATACAACACCCATAGACTAACCAAAACACACACAACATACAATGCCCACCCCAACTCACGCCCTGACCAACTAAACATAATCAAAATAACATAAAAATAGGTCAGGAACGTGACATAACCCCCCCCTCAAGGTGCGTACTCCGAACGCACCACCAAAAGTCTAGGGGAGGGTCTGGGTGGGCATCTGTCCACGGTGGTGGCTCCGGCTCTGGACGCTGTCCCCACACCACCATAGTCACTCCCCGCTTCCGTAGCCCCCCCCCAATGACCACCCTCCAACTAAACCCACCTAACTGAAGGGGCAGCACCGGGATAAGGGGCAGCACCGGGATAAGGGGCAACACCGGGATGAGGGACGGCAGCTCCGGGCTGAGGGACGGTAGCTCCGGGCTGAGGGACGGCAGCTCCGGGCTGAGGGACGGCAGCTCCGGACTGAGGGACGGCAGCTCCGGACTGGCTGGCGGATCCTGGCTGGCTGGCTCTGGCTGGTCATGGCTGGCTGACGGCTCTGGCTGGTCGTGGCTGGCTGACGGCTCTGGCTGGTCATGGCTGGCTGACGGCTCTGGCTGGTCATGGCTGGCTGACGGCTCTGGCTGGTCATGGCTGGCGGAAGGCTCTGGCTGATCCGGTCTGGCGGAAGGCTCTGGCTGATCCGGTCTGGCGGAAGGCTCTGGCTGATCCGGTCTGGCGGACGGCTCTGTAGGCTCATGGCAGACGGGCGGCTTTGCAGGCTCATGGCAGACGGGCGGCTTTGCAGGCTCATGGCAGACGGGCAGTTCAGGCCCCGCTGGGCAGACGGGCAGTTCAGGCGCCGCTGGGCAGACGGGCAGTTCAGGCGCCGCTGGGCAGACGGGCAGTTCAGGCGCCGCTGGGCAGACGGCAGACTCTGGCCGGCTGAGACGCACTGTAGGCCTGGTGCGTGGTACCGGAACTGGAGGTACCGGGCTAATGACACGCACCTTAAGGCTAGTGCGGGGAACAACAACAGGGCACACTGAGTTCTCAAAGCGCACTATATGCCTGGTGCGTGGTACCGGACTGAGGGCACGCACCTCAGGACGAGTGCGGGGAGAAATAACAGTGTGTACAGGACTCAGGAGACGCACAGGTGGCTTAGTGCGTGGTGCCGGAACTGGAGGCACTGGGCTGGAGACACGCACCATAGGGAGAGTGCGTGGAGGAGGAACAGGGCTCTGAAAACGCACTGAAAGCCTGGTGCGTGGTGTAGGCACTGGTGGTACTAGGCTGGGGCGGGAAGGTGGCGCCGGATATACCGGACCGTGAAGGAGGACACGTGCTCTTGAGCACCGAGCCTCCCCAACCTTACCAGGTTGAATGGTCCCCGTAGCCCTGCCAGTGCGGCGAGGTGGAATAGCCCGCACTGGGCTATGCAGGCGAACCGGGGACACCACCTGTAAGGCTGGTGCCATGTACGCCGGCCCGAGGAGACGTACTGGAGACCAGATACGTTGGGCCGGCTTCATGGCACTCGGCTCGATGCCCAACCTAGCCCTCCCAGTGCGGCAAGGTGGAATAGCCCGCACTGGGCTAAGCACGCGTACTGGGGACACCGTGCGCTTTACCGCATAACACGGTGTCTGACCAGTACGACGCCCTCTTACTCCACGGCAAGCCCGGGGAGTTGGCTCAGGTATCCAACCCGGCTTCGCCACACTCCCCTTTAGCCCCCTCCCCCCAAGAAATTTTTGGGTGTTACTCACGGGCTTCCAGCCACTCTGCCTTGCCTTTGCCTCATAAAACCGCCTCTCCGCTTTCGCTGCCTCCAGCTCCGCTTTGGGACGGCGATATTCCCCTGGCTGAGTCCAGGGTCCTTTGCCGTCCAGGATCTCCTCCCATGTCCATGAGTCCTGTTTACTTTGCCGCTGTTGTTGGTTCCGATCATGCTGCTTGATCCTGTTGTGGTGGGGAATTCTGTCACGATCGTGTGGAAGAGATTCGGACCAAAACGCAGCATGAGGAAAATAAGCCATCTTCCTTTTATTATTGAAGAAGGCAAAACGAAACAAAACACTTACAAACTACCAAAACAACAAACGATCGTGAAGCTAAATAACGCAAGTTCCCAGACAAGCAACAAACGTTAAACAAGACAACTACCCACAAAAGCCTACTGCCTATGGCTACCTTAAATATGGCTCCCAATCAGAGACAAATGAATGACAGCTGTCTCTGATTGAGACCCAATCTAGGCAGCCATAGACATAACTAGACAACCTAACAATACTCTATCCCATACACATACAACACCCATAGACTAACCAAAACACACACAACATACAATGCCCACCCCAACTCACGCCCTGACCAACTAAACATAATCAAAATAACATAAAAATAGGTCAGGAACGTGACAACAAGATGCACCTGAGCTCAATTTCAAGTCTTATAGCAAAGGTTTCGAATACCTGTACATGTGTTATTTCTGTTTAAACTACATTTCTAAAAACCTGTTTTCACGTTGTCATTATGGGATATTGTGTGTAGATAGATGAGGGAATACAATTATTTCATCAATTTTAGAATACAGTTATACATTTCAGATCATAATTCCAAACTGTATGATTAGTATAATTCTTAAAGAATCCATCAACCAGATTTTGAAATCTCTGTTTGCTAAATGTATCATTTTCTGGCAAGGTAGCAGTAATATAAGGGCAATTCCACAAAAAACAGAATTACTCAGAGTTTTCCCTTTAAAATGTATGTCAAACAAAAACATTGATTGCAAACCTCACACATCTATGCACAAGGACTTATTTTAACAATTTCCACTGAACATTTTACAAAAACACAGGACAATTATTTTACCATGGAATTGCACATAATCAAACTGGTCCAATGTCTAAAGGTCCAAAGTTTAGCCTCACAGGGTGTCATGCAATCTATGCGTAGTGGGTGCGGAGTCAGGCGCAGGAAGCAGAGGGTAAAGAACAATGTTTTATTCCGGCGCAGGGAAAATGGTCACGCCAAAACACCAGGCGCAAATAACAAGACAGGCCCAAAACCAGGACCCAACCAGTAACGGAGGAAAAAATAAAGGAAATCGCACAAACATGAACAGAGGAAAAATAAGCCCGCACAAAGAGCTGGCGGGCATACCGGCTTAAATAGCCCAACTAAAACCTAAACAAGAAACAGGTGTAACCAATAAGACAAAAACAACAGAAAAGGGAAAAAGGGATCGTGGCAGCTAGTAGACCGGTGACGACGACCGCCCGAACAGGAAGAGGAGCCACCTTCGGTGGGAGTCGTGACACAGGGGCTCTATTTATATTGGTCTCCTTTTACTTCATATTGGCTGGATAAACATGATGGACAGGAGGCTGATCCAATAGGAGAAATTGGAGATGAACAGCACGATTCCTCTTTACAGCAGGACCCTGCATATGTACAGTATGTGGCTAATGATAAAATAGTTTAAAGTGTATTGCTAACACAATTATACTTATGTATTTACTTGTTTACTTACTTATTTACATACCTAGCTACTTACTTACTTACTTATTTACTAACTTATTTATGTACTTACTGTGTTTTATAAGTGACAGGCGTACATATTCATCACACAGCTTACTATGGATTCTCTTGTGATAATAATGTCACAGTCATGTCCTCTATCTTTACCACAGGGTTGTGTCTGATGGTGGTGATGCTGGCTGTCCTCACTGCTCCCATCACAACTCAAAAACCTGGTAAGAATTTGTATACTAATTTAATTACAATATATTCCACTTCCTGTATTAAACAGTCTGAGAATCTCTCCTCAATGTTCCATCTGTATCTCTCTACTCTAGCTCTAGATGACTTTTCAGTGTCAGTCCCTGATGCTCCAATCACGGCATGGTCAGGCTCCTCTGTCTCTCTACCTTGTGAACTCTCACCTCTCTTCAATGCGGAGCCATTGGAGGTGCGCTGGTACCGGCCCGATAACTCCTACAGCCCTGCCTTGTTGTACGAGGATCACAAGATCCAGGAGACCCCTGTGGACCCCCGGTACAGGGGCAGGGTGTCTCTAACTGGGGGGATGGAGAGGGGGAACGTGTCTCTGACACTGGAGAAGGTCACACTGGAAGACAGGGGGGAGTATGTGTGCCGTGTCAGCAGCGAACAATGGTTCGATAAGGCCAGTGTCTTCCTCACAGTGAAGGGTAAGTGGCTGGGGACAGGTTCACAGAACATATGCCTTGTCCAATCCTTTCATGGTTGTAACATGACCTCACACCCACCCTTTATATTTTCACTAGTATTAGGTGGTATCCCAGTTCTCTCTGTAGCTGTAGGAGGAGGAGGTCAGGTGAACGTTACCTGTTTATCAGAGGGATGGTCACCACAACCTAAACTTTCATGGAAAAACAAAGAGGGGACAGAGATCAGAAATAAACAAGAAGTACTCAACACCTCTGGTAATTACTTCTAGAATCACTACACAGCTATACTGTATAGGTTTGAGTTGTGTGTCTATAAACATGTGTATCCTCACCCCTCTCCCTATATGTGTCAGATCCCCAGGGCTTGGTGAGTGTCAGTAGTTGGCTGCTGAATGCTCCCTCATACTCGGATTGGCTCGCCTGTACAGTCTCTCTGTCTGAGGAGGTGAAGAGAGAGGGCAGAATTCTGCCACATATATACACAGCTCCTACAGCTGCACCTGGTGAGTTAGTCTCCTACACAAACATCCTACCCACGATCAGATCCCTCTCTCCCCATCCCACAGACACTAGTTTAGAGGAGGAGGATGAACATGTTGAAGAGGTGTATACAGTTGATTTTGGTAATTCATTTCACTGTGATGATGTTCTGATGATGTCATATCTTGAGAGCTTTTGAGGCATTTGATCCATGTTTAGTCTCTGTGTGCAGGAGTCTCCAAAGAAGCCTTCATTGTGATTCTGGTCCTGTTTGTCCTGTTTCTGGTCATCTGTGCTCTGTGCTTTGTCATCCTGTGGAAACGAAGAGGTATCTGTAATTCAGTCATATTAGTGTTTGTGATTTAATTATAATATAACAGTAATAATGACCCTAAAGAGAATTGTGTCATAAAAGATTTTGTCCATAAAATATTTAAACAATATTTTTTTATCTTTTAGGGTCCATGTGGTCTTCATCCCAAAAGTCCAGAAACCGTTCAGGTCGTGTGTTTCATCTGATAAATAAACTGAGAATGAAATATGAGTTATGGCATAACATAAACAATGAGTTTATTTTATTTTGACAATTGTGTCTCTATATTTCAGATCAAACTGAGTTGGGACAGAGGCCGGCAGGTAATTGTTTCATTTTGATCTCTGGGTGAAGGCTATCATAAGATACATGCAACTAACTTATTTATGAGAAAACCTTTCCATTGACACGAAGCATAATATGCACATATCTCAATAGGATTTGACTCTACTCGTTCCACAATTTACCTTTTTACAATAACTTCAACCTTCTCCATTCAACAGAGCAAAATAAAACTATTGCAGGTTGTTCACTATCATGATGATATAATTGTATAAATTTGATAGTCATTTAGTAGCCTAGTTTTGTATGAATTAAATATTTACGATTAATGAATTGCAGGATAATGACCTAAATGCGCTCTGCTAGGGGCAGAAAGCAAAGAACATATACCAGCTACTGAAGAGATAGCAGCTGGTATAGAAATTAATCTGGAAGGTAATAAGTAATAGGGGGAAAACATTTCTTTACCCTCTAAAATGTGTCATGCCAAAAGTGCAGAAACAGTATCTCATCTGATCTGTGTGATAAATAAACTAAGTGTGAGATGAGTTATGCCAACATAAACCATGATGGATTTGATGTTGACATGATTGTGTCTCTGTATTTCAAATCAAACTGAGCTAGGACAGGGGCCGGCAGGTAACTGTTTTATTCTGATCTCTGGGTGAAATGCTAATAATAATACATGATACTAACTTATTTTTGAAGTAACATTCCATTTGACACCAAGCATAATATGCACATATCTAAATAGGGTTTGACTCTCCCTGTTCCACAATTCACCTTTTTACAATAACTTTCACCTTTTCCATTCAACAGAGACAAAAAAACTAATTGAAGGTAATGTTCACTCATGATATACTGTATATGATATTATATAACTTTGATAATGTAGTAAACTGATGAATTTCAA
Source organism: Salvelinus namaycush (assembly GCF_016432855.1). Taxonomy (NCBI): domain Eukaryota; kingdom Metazoa; phylum Chordata; class Actinopteri; order Salmoniformes; family Salmonidae; genus Salvelinus; species Salvelinus namaycush. The sequence continues at coordinate 53,133,102 of NC_052314.1, forward strand.
TATTACTGAAATGTGCTCCATTAGGGGCAGAAAACACAATCCCGAGACCTACCGACCAGAGAGCAGCTGGAAAAGAAGTGAATCTGGAAGGTATAGTAAAAGGAGAACAAATACAGTTGAAGTCGGAAGTTTACATACACCTTAGCCAACTACATTTAAACTCAGTTTCACAATTCCTGACATTTATTCCAGTAAAAAATTCCTTGTCTTAGGTCAGTTAGGATCACCACTTTATTTTAAGAATGTGAAATGTTAGAATAATAGTAGAGAGAATTATTTCTTTCAGCTTTTATTTCTTTCATCACATTCCCTGTGGGTCAGAAGTTACACTCAATTGGTATTTGGCAGCATTGCCTTTAAATTGTTTAACTTGGGTCAAATGTTTCGGGTAGCCTTCCACAAGCTTCCCACAATAAGTTGGGTGAATTTTGGCCCATTCCTCCTGACAGAGCTAGTGTAACTGAGTCAGGTTTGTAGGCCTCCTTGCTCAGGATTGAGGTCAGGGCTTTGTGATGGCCACTCCAATACCTTGACTTTGTTGTCCTTAAGCCATTTTGCCACAACTTTGGAAGTATGCTTGGGGTCATTGTCCATTTGGAAGACCCATTTGCGACCAAGCTTTAACTTCTTGACTGACGTCTTGAGATGTTGCTTCAATATATCCACATCATTTTCCATCCTCATGATGCCATCTATTTTGTGAAGTGCAACAGTCCCTCCTGCAGCAAAGCGCTCCCACAACATGATGCTGCCACCCCCGTGCTTCACGGTTGGGATGGTGTTCTTCGGCTTGCAAGCCTCCCCCTTTTTCCTACAAACATAACGATGGTCATTATGGCCAAACAGTTCTATTTTTGTTTCATCAGACCAGAGGACATTTCTCCAAAAAGTACAATCTTTGTCCCCATGTGCAGTTGCAAACCGTAGTCTGGCTTTTTTATGGCGGTTTTGCAGCAGTGGCCTCTTCCTTGCTGAGCGGCCTTTCAGCTTATGTCGATATGGGACTCGCTTTACTGTGGATATAGATACTTTTGTACCTGTTTCCTCCAGCATCTTCACAGGGTCCTTTGCTGCTGTTCTGGGATTGATTTGCACTTTTCGCACCAAAGAACGTTCATCTCTAGGAGACAGAACACATCTCCTTCATGAGCAGTATGACGGCTGCTTGGTCTCATGGGTGTTTACACTTGCGTACTATTGTTTGTACAGATGAACGTGGTACCTTCAGGCGTTTGGAAATTGCTCCCAAGGATGAACCAAAATTGTGGAGGTTCACAAATTTTTTTCTGAGGTCTTGGCTGATTTCTTTTGATTTTCCCATGATGTCAAGCAAAGAGGCACTGAGTTTGAAGGTAGGCCTTGAAATACATCCAATTGACTCGAATTATGTCAATTAGCCTATCAGAAGCTTCTAATGCCATGACATCATTTTCTGGAATTTTCCAAGATGTTAAAAGGCACAGTTAACTTAGTGTATGTAAACTTCTGGCCCGCTGGAATTGTGATACAGTGAATTATAAGTGAAACAATCTGTCTGTAAACAATTGCTTGAAAAATTACTTGTGTAATGCACAAAGTAGATGTCTTAATAGACTTGCCAAAACTATAGTTTGTTAACAAGAAATTTGTGGAGTGGTTGAAAAACGAGTTTAAATGACTCCAAACTAAGTGTATGTAAACTTCTGACTTCAACTGTATGCTACCCTTTTAATTGTACAATTTGATGATATTTTGACGTACTTTCACCTTTTCCATTCAACAGAGACAAAAAACCTAATTGAATGTAATGTTCACTCATGATATACTGTCTATGATATAACTTTGATAATGTAGTAACCAGATTCATTTCAATATTACCTAAATGTGCTCCATTAGTGGAAGAAAACACAGTAATAGGAGAACACATATAGTACCCTTTTATTTGTATATTATGATGATAATTATACATAATCGTAAATTGATTTTACTGTCCCAGTTCCACATTGACCTTTTTACAATAACGTTCACCTTTTCCATTTAACAGAGAAAAAAAAGTAATTGAATGTAATGTTCACTCATGATATACTGTATATAATATATCTTTGATAATGTAGTAACCTGATGAATTTCAATATTACCTAAAGGTGCTCCGTTAGGGGCAGAAAACACAGCGCTGACCCCTCCCATACAGACAGCAGTTGGACAAGATTTGAATCTGAAAGGTAAAGTAATAGGATAACAAATATTTTACCCTTTTAATGGTATATTTTGATGATATTTTGACATAATCGCAATAGGATCTGACTGTCCCAGTTCCACATTAACTTTTTTATAATAACTTTCACCTTTTCCATTCAACAGAGACAAAAAACCTAATTGAATGTAATGTTCACTCATGATATACTGTCTATGATATAACTTTGATAATGTAGTAACCAGATTCATTTCAATATTACCTAAATGTGCTCCATTAGGGGAAGGAAACACAGTAATAGGAGAACACATATATTACCCTTTTATTTGTATATTATGATGATAATTATACATAATCGTAAATTGATTTTACTGTCCCAGTTCCACATTGACCTTTTTACAATAACGTTCACCTTTTCCATCCAACAGAGACAAAAAACCTAATTGAATGTAATGTTCACTCATGATATACTGTATACGATATAACTTTGATAATGTAGTAACCTGATGAATTTCAATATTACCTAAAGGTGCTCCATTAGGGGCAGAAAACACAGCGCTGACCCCTACCATACAGAAAGCAGCTGAAAAAGAATTGAATCAGGAAGGTATAGTAAAATAATAAAACATGTATTACCTTCTTAATTGTATTATTTGATGATCATTTGTCATAATCACATTTGGTTTTGCTTGTCCCAGTTCCACATTCACCTTTTTACAATAACTTTCACCTTTTCCATTCAACAGAGACAAAAAAACTAATTGAATGTAATGTTCACTCATGATATACTGTATATGATATAACTTTGATAATGTAGTAACCTGATGAATTTCAATAATACCTAAAGGTGCTCCGTTAGGGGCAGAAAACACAGCGCTGACCCCTCCCATACAGAAAGCAGCTGAAAAAGAATTGAATCTGGAAGGTATATTCTGATGATATTTTGACATTATCGCAATAGGATCTGACTGTCCCAGTTCCACATTAACTTTTTTACAATAACTTTCACCTTTTCCATTCAACAGAGACAAAAAACCCTAATTGAATGTAATGTTCACTCATGATATACTGTCTATGATATAACTTTGATAATGTAGTAACCAGATTAATTTCAATATTACCTAAATATGCTCCATTAGGGGAAGAAAACACACTAATAGGAGAACACATATATTACCCTTTTATTTGTATATTATGATGATAATTATACATCATCGTAAATTGATTTTACTGTCCCAGTTCCACATTGACCTTTTTACAATAACTTTCACCTTTTCCATTCAACAGAGACAAAAAACCTAATTGAATGTAATGTTCACTCATGATATACTGTATATGATATAACTTTGATAATGTAGTAACCTGATGAATTTCAATAATACCTAAAGGTGCTCCGTTGGGGGCAGAAAACACAGCGCTGACCCCTCCCATACAGAAAGCAGCTGAAAAAGAATTGAATCTGGAAGGTATAGTAAAAAAATAAAACATGTATTATCTTCTTAATTGTATAATTTGATGATCATTTGTCATAATTGGATTTGTTTGTCCCAGTTCAACATTCACCATTTTACAATAACTTTCACCTTTTCCATTTAACAGAGAAAAAAAAGTAAATGAATGTAATGTTCACTCATGATATACTGTATATGATATAACTTTGATAATGTAGTAACCTGATTAATTTCAAAATTACCTAAAGGTGCTCCGTTAGGGGCAGAAAACACAGCGCTGACCCCTCCCATACAGAAAGCAGCTGAAAAAGAATTGAATCTGGAAGGTATATTCTGATGATATTTTGACATTATCGCAATAGGATCTGACTGTCCCAGTTCCACATTAACTTTTTTACAATAACTTTCACCTTTTACGATCAACAGAGACAAAAAACCTAATTGAATGTAATGTTCACTCATGATATACTGTATACGATATAACTTTGATAATGTAGTAACCTGATGAATTTCAATATTACCTAAAGGTGCTCCGTTAGGGGCAGAAAACACAGCGCTGACCCCTACCATACAGATAGCAGCTGAAAAAGAATTGAATCAGGAAGGTATAGTAAAATAATAAAACATGTATTACCTTCTTAATTGTATTATTTGATGATCATTTGTCATAATCACATTTGGTTTTGCTTGTCCCAGTTCAACATTCACCTTTTTACAATAACTTTCACCTTTTCCATTCAACAGAGACAAAAAACCCTAATTGAATGTAATGTTCACTCATGATATACTGTCTATGATATAACTTTGATAATGTAGTAACCAGATTCATTTCAATATTACCTAAATATGCTCCATTAGGGGAAGAAAACACACTAATAGGAGAACACATATATTACCCTTTTATTTGTATATTATGATGATAATTATACATCATCGTAAATTGATTTTACTGTCCCAGTTCAACATTGACCTTTTTACAATAACGTTCACCTTTTCCGATCAACAGAGACAAAAAACCTAATTGAATGTAATGTTCACTCATGATATACTGTATACGATATAACTTTGATAATGTAGTAACCTGATGAATTTCAATAATACCTAAAGGTGCTCCGTTAGGGGCAGAAAACACAGCGCTGACCCCTACCATACTGAAAGCAGCTGAAAAAGAATTGAATCAGGAAGGTATAGTAAAATAATAAAACATGTATTACCTTCTTAATTGTATTATTTGATGATCATTTGTCATAATCACATTTGGTTTTGCTTGTCCCAGTTCAACATTCACCTTTTTACAATAACTTTCACCTTTTCCATTCAACAGAGACAAAAAACCTAATTGAATGTAATGTTCACTCATGATATACTGTATACGATATAACTTTGATAATGTAGTAACCTGATGAATTTCAATATTACCTAAAGGTGCTCCGTTAGGGGCAGAAAACACAGCGCTGACCCCTACCATACAGAAAGCAGCTGAAAAAGAATTGAATCAGGAAGGTATAGTAAAAAAATAAAACATGTATTACCTTCTTAATTGTATTATTTGATGATCATTTGTCATAATCACATTTGGTTTTGCTTGTCCCAGTTCAACATTCACCTTTTTACAATAACTTTCACCTTTTCCATTCAACAGAGACAAAAAACCCTAATTGAATGTAATGTTCACTCATGATATACTGTATATGATATAACTTTGATAATGTAGTAACCTGATTAATTTCAAAATTACCTAAAGGTGCTCCGTTAGGGGCAGAAAACACAGCGCTGACCCCTCCCATACAGAAAGCAGCTGAAAAAGAATTGAATCAGGAAGGTATAGTAAAAAAATAAAACATGTATTACCTTCTTAATTGTATAATTTGATGATCATTTGTCATAATTGGATTTGTTTGTCGCAGTTCAACATTCACCATTTTACAATAACTTTCACCTTTTCCATTTAACAGAGAAAAAAAAGTAATTGAATGTAATGTTCACTCATGATATACTGTATATAATATAACTTTGATAATGTATTAAGCTGATTAATTTTTATGTTACCTAAATGTGGTCCGTTAGGGTTAGAAAACACAGTGCCGAGACCTACCGAACAGAGAGCAGATGGAAAAGAATTGAATCTGAAAGGTAAAGTAATAGGATAACAAATATATTACCCTTTTAATGGTATATTCTGATGATATTTTGACATTATCACAATAGGATCTGACTGTCCCAGTTCCACATGAACTTTTTTACAATAACTTTCACCTTTTCCGATCAACAGAGACAAAAAACCTAATTGAATGTAATGTTCACTCATGATATACTGTATACGATATAACTTTGATAATGTAGTAACCTGATGAATTTCAATATTACCCAAAGGTGCTCCGTTAGGGGCAGAAAACAGAGCGCTGACCCCTACCATACAGAAAGCAGCTGAAAAAGATTTGAATCAGGAAGGTATAGTAAAATAACAAAACATGTATTACCTTCTTAATTGTATTATTTGATGATCATTTGTCATAATCACATTTGGTTTTGCTTGTCCCAGTTCAACATTCACCTTTTTACAATAACTTTCACCTTTTCCATTCAACAGAGACAAAAAACCCTAATTGAATGTAATGTTCACTCATGATATACTGTCTATGATATAACTTTGATAATGTAGTAACCAGATTAATTTCAATATTACCTAAATATGCTCCATTAGGGGAAGAAAACACACTAATAGGAGAACACATATATTACCCTTTTATTTGTATATTATGATGATAATTATACATCATCGTAAATTGATTTTACTGTCCCAGTTCCACATTGACCTTTTTACAATAACGTTCACCTTTTCCATTCAACAGAGACAAAAAACCTAATTGAATGTAATGTTCACTCATGATATACTGTATACGATATAACTTTGATAATGTAGTAACCTCATGAATATCAATATTATCTAAAGGTGCTCCGTTAGGGGCAGAAAACACAGTGCCGAGACCTACCGAACAGAGAGCAGATGGAAAAGAATTGAATCTGAAAGGTAAAGTAATAGGATAACAAATATATTACCCTTTGAATGGTATATTCTGATGATATTTTGACATAATCGCAATAGGATCTGACTGTCCCAGTTCCACATTAACTTTTTTATAATAACTTTCACCTTTTCCATTCAACAGAGACAAAAAACCTAATTGAATGTAATGTTCACTCATGATATACTGTCTATGATATAACTTTGATAATGTAGTAACCTGATGATTTTCAATAATACCTAAAGGTGCTCCGTTAGGGGCAGAAAACACAGCACTGACCCCTCCCATACAGAAAGCAGCTGGAAAAGAATTGAAACTGGAAGGTATAGTAAAAAAATAAAACATGTTTTACCTTCTTAATTGTATAATTTGATGATAATTTGTCATAATTGGATTTGATTGTCCCAGTTCAACATTCACCATTTTACAATAACTTTCACCTTTTCCATTTAACAGAGAAAAAAAAGTAATTGAATGTAATGTTCACTCATGATATACTGTATATAATATAACTTTGATAATGTATTAAGCTGATTAATTTTTATATTATCTAAATGTGCTCCGTTAGGGGCAGAAAACACAGTGCCGAGACCTACCGAACAGATAGCAGATGGAAAAGAATTGAATCTGAAAGGTAAAGTAATAGGAGAACACATATATTACCCTTTTATTTGTATATTATGAAGATAATTATACATAATCGTAAATTGATTTTACTGTCCCAGTTCCACATTGACCTTTTTACAATAACGTTCACCTTTTCCGATCAACAGAGACAAAAAACCTAATTGAATGTAATGTTCACTCATGATATACTGTATACGATATAACTTTGATAATGTAGTAACCTGATGAATTTCAATATTACCTAAAGGTGCTCCGTTAGGGGCAGAAAACACAGCGCTGACCCCTCCCATACAGAAAGCAGCTGAAAAAGAATTGAATCTGGAAGGTATATTCTGATGATATTTTGACATTATCGCAATAGGATCTGACTGTCCCAGTTCCACATTAACTTTTTTACAATAACTTTCACCTTTTCCGATCAACAGAGACAAAAAACCTAATTGAATGTAATGTTCACTCATGATATACTGTATACGATATAACTTTGATAATGTAGTAACCTGATGAATTTCAATATTACCTAAAGGTGCTCCGTTAGGGGCAGAAAACACAGCGCTGACCCCTACCATACAGAAAGCAGCTGAAAAAGAATTGAATCAGGAAGGTATAGTAAAATAATAAAACATGTATTACCTTCTTAATTGTATTATTTGATGATCATTTGTCATAATCACATTTGGTTTTGCTTGTCCCAGTTCAACATTCACCTTTTTACAAAAACTTTCACCTTTTCCATTCAACAGAGACAAAAAACCCTAATTGAATGTAATGTTCACTCATGATATACTGTCTATGATATAACTTTGATAATGTAGTAACCAGATTCATTTCAATATTACCTAAATATGCTCCATTAGGGGAAGAAAACACACTAATAGGAGAACACATATATTACCCTTTTATTTGTATATTATGATGATAATTATACATCATCGTAAATTGATTTTACTGTCCCAGTTCCACATTGACCTTTTTACAATAACGTTCACCTTTTCCATTTAACAGAGAAAAAAAAGTAATTGAATGTAATGTTCACTCATGATATACTGTCTATGATATAACTTTGATAATGTAGTAACCAGATTCATTTCAATATTACCTAAATGTGCTCCATTAGGGGAAGAAAACACAGTAATAGGAGAACACATATATTACCCTTTCATTTGTATATTATGATGATAATTATACATCATCGTAAATTGATTTTACTGTCCCAGTTCCACATTGACCTTTTACAATAACGTTCACCTTTTCCATTCAACAGAGACAAAAAAAACGAATTGAATGTAATGTTCACTCATGATATACTGTATACGATATAACTTTGATAATGTAGTAACCTCATGAATATCAATATTATCTAAAGGTGCTCCGTTAGGGGCAGAAAACACAGTGCCGAGACCTACCGAACAGAGAGCAGATGGAAAAGAATTGAATCTGAAAGGTAAAGTAATAGGATAACAAATATATTACCCTTTGAATGGTATATTCTGATGATATTTTGACATAATCGCAATAGGATCTGACTGTCCCAGTTCCACATTGACCTTTTTACAATAACGTTCACCTTTTCCGATCAACAGAGACAAAAAACCTAATTGAATGTAATGTTCACTCATGATATACTGTATACGATATAACTTTGATAATGTAGTAACCTGATGAATTTCAATATTACCTAAAGGTGCTCCGTTAGGGGCAGAAAACACAGCGCTGACCCCTCCCATACAGAAAGCAGCTGGAAAAGAATTGAAACTGGAAGGTATATTTAAAAAAATAAAACATATATTACCTTTTTTATTGTATAATTTGATGATCATTTGTCATAATTGGATTTGATTGTCCCAGTTCAACATTCACCATTTTACAATAACTTTCACCTTTTCCATTTAACAGAGAAAAAAAAGTAATTGAATGTAAGGTTCACTCATGATATACTGTATACGATATAAATTTGATAATGTAGTAACCTTATGAATTTCAATATTACCTAAAGGTGCTCCGTTAGGGGCAGAAAACACAGCGCTGACCCCTCCCATACAGAAAGCAGCCGAAAAAGAATTGAATCAGGAAGGTATAGTAAAATAAGAAAAAATGTATTACCTTCTTAATTGTATTATTTGATGATCATTTGTCATAATCACATTTGGTTTTGTTTGTCCCAGTTCCACATTCACCTTTTTACAATAACTTTCACCTTTTCCATTCAACAGAGACAAAAAACCTAATAGAAGGTAATGTTCACTCATGATATACTGTATATGATATAATACAACTTTGATAATGTAGTAACCTGATTCATTTCAATACTATGTGTTCCGTTAGGGGCAGAAAACACAGTGAAGACTCCTACCGAACAGAGAGCAGCTGGTAAAGAAGTTAATCTGAAAGGTAAAGTTATACTGGGGGGGAAAATGCATTACCCTCTAAGTTTGTATAATTTACAGTGTTTACATTGTTCATAAAACTAAGTCTGCTGACATGTTGGAGTGCATTAAACCATTTATAACTTATAACATTTTTGGAACCGTTGAAATACAGGACACTCACAATTTACTTTTTAAATTGCAGATTGGCACCAGGTGAAATGATTCAAAGGTAAAAAAAATCACAGTAGGACAGGAAAATTGTATGTTCATCAGATTATTACGATATACAGGTAACAGCCTAAATAAAGGAAACCAACAAAGTGTCTTAATAGGGCGTTGGGCCACCACGAGCTGCCAGGACAGCTTCAATACTCATTGGCATAGATTCTACAAGTGTCTGGAGCTCTCTTGTTGATGGTGGTGGAAAACGCTGTCTCAGGCGCCGCTCCAGAATCACTCATAAGTGTTCAATTGAGTTGAGATCTGGTGACTGAGATGGCCATGGCATATGGTTTACATTGTTTTCATGATCAGCAAACCATTGTGACCACTCGTGCCCTATGGGGGAAGTGTCATTCTGTAAGAGACCCCTCCCACCAGGATAGAACTGGTTCATCATAGGTTGAAGGTGATCACTCAGAATGGATGTGTAGTTATTGGAATTTACCTTGCCCTCTAAGGGGTTGAGTGGACCTAAACCATGCCAGGAAAAAGCACCCCACACCATAACAGATCCACCAGAAACCTAATTTACTCAAGTGTTTCCTTATTTTTGGCAGTTACCTGTAGGTCCAAATTATCTGAAATCCTTACCAATCCATCCCATCATATTGTGTGAATGAAAGAAATCTTGTCTTTCTATTTCCCCCAGAGAACATCATTCTGGATGGAAAGGCTGCGCACCCTGCTATTAGAGTCAATTTTGGAAAGCGGGCTTGTTACATTAAAGAAAAAGATACAGAACCCTCTGTTAGAATGCATCTCCATGTATTTTCTAAAGAGAGTTTCAGTTCAGGACGACACTATTGGGAAGTGAAGGTGAAGGATAAATCAACAGAAAAACTGTCATGGTATGTTGGTGTGGCCAGAGAAAATGTTGAGAGAAGATGTAATGTTCCTTTAACTTCACAGAATGGATTTTGGATTCTTTCTTATGATAAAGAAAATGGTTTCCATGTCAATACTGACCCTCAATCACCAATAACTATGGCAGAGCTCGCTAGTGTGGGAGTGTTTCTAGACTGTGACAGACACACTCTGTCTTTTTATAATGTTGATACAAAGTCACTTCTTTACACTTTTACTGATGTGAAGACATCAAACTACTTTCCTGTGTTCAGCCCGGGACAACGTGACAAATACACAATAAGAATGATTTGAATGCATACCAAAACCCCTTTCACACCAGTGAGCCAAGTCGAATGTACTGAGCTGGTCTGGTTAAGCATCCACTGTAGTTGCTGTAGCCGTGCCGGAAAGGACAATGTGAAAATAGAATATTAGAGCGAGCACAGTATAGGGTGGGTCAGCACGATAGTGTCAAAAGGGTCTGAGATGCAGGTGAAATTCATGTCAAATGAATCATGCATTATACACATTTTGTGTTATTCAGTGATTGTAAATGTGTGTATCTTTTTCCCCAAATGTTTTCAGACGCCACAAGAAAAATAGAACACTAGTAATGGCGTCTTTTTGTAGGAAATAACTCCGCCATGGTTCGTTGAACAAACCCTACTGGAAAATGAATGGATTTTTGGTAGGGTATTTGGATAAACGTTGAAACTAAGGTCTGTGGTAAACACAGGCTTAAGAGCTAAACTTCATCAGCTAACGTCACTTCGATTTTTTAAAGCATTTATGCAATCAGAAAAAACACAAAGGCTTAATTCCTAATGTTCAGACGTTATTTTCTGCGTTTATCCCAAAACCGTATTCTTTCCCCCTAAGAATGGCCGAACGAACCAAAACGTACTCATACAAATGTTTTAGGGCTACAAGCTGGCGAGTTTTATAAAATCAACCAAAAATCTTTGACTTTTTTTCTACCTGTAGCTAGATTATGAATGTATTCTGTGAAACTACTGTAGATCATGTTAGCAATATCCTTTGCATTCTTCAGTTCTGTTAATGTTGTTCCAATTAATAAATGACTGTAATCTGTTGATAAAGTTTCACTGTTGTGTTGTACTGAACAATTTAAAAGATTTTACTTAGTTACAGTTCATATAAGGAAATCAGTCAATTGAAATACATTCATTAAGCCCTAATCTATGGATTTCACATGACTGGAATACAGATATGCATCTGTTAGTCAGATACTTTAAAAAAGGTAGGGGCGTGGATCAGAAAACCTGTCAGTATCTAGTGTGACCACCATTTGCCTCATGCAGTGCGACACATCTCCTTCGCATAGAGTTGATCCAGCTGTTGATTGTGGCCTGTGGAATGTTGTCCCACTCCTTTTCAATTGCACAATGGCAGTGCGAAGTTGCTGGATATTGGCGGGAACTGGAACACGCTGTCGCCGATCCAGAGCATCCCAAACAGGCTCAATGGGTGACATGTCTGGTGAGTATGTAGGCCATGGAAGAACTGGGACAAGATCCTGAGGCGCATTGTCGTGCCATTCATCCACCGCCATCACCTTGTTTCAGTATGATAGAAATGTCCTTGTTTTTGAAAGAAAAGCTATTTTTTGGTCCATTTAAAAAACATCAAATTGATCAGAAATACAGTGTAGATATTGTTAATGTTGTAAATTACTATTGTAGCTGGAAACAGATGATTTTTAATGGAATATCTACATAGGCATAGAGGCCCATTATTAGCAACCATCACTCCTGTGTTCCAATGGCACGTTGTGTTAGCTAATCCAAGTTTATAATTTTAAAAGGCTAATTGATCATTAGAAAACCCTTTTGCAATTATGTTAGCACAGCTGAAGACTGTTGTCCTGATTAAAGAAGCAATAAAACTGGCCATCTTTAGACTAGTTTAGTATCTGGAGCATCAGCATTTGTGGGTTCGATGATTACAGGCTCAAAATTGCCAGAAACAAAGCACTTTCTTCTGAAACTCGTCAGTCTATTCTTAATTTCAGAGAAATGAAGGCTATTCCATGCGAGAAATTGCCAATAAACTGAAGATCTCGAACAACGCTGTGTACTCCTCCCTTCACAGAACAGGGCAAACTGGCCCTAACCAAAATAGAAAGAGAGTGGGAGGCCCCGGGGCACAACTAAACATACTCCGTTCATCTTTCCCTCGAAAGATGAAAAACATCCACACAGCATGATGCTGCAACCTCAATGCTTCACCGTTGGGATGGTGCAAGGTTTCCTCCAGACTTTACACTTGTCATTCAGGCCTAATAGTGGGTTTCATCAGACCAGAGAATCTATTTCTCATGGTCTGAAAGTCTTTTGGCAAACTCCAAGCAGGCTGTTATGTGCCTTTTACTGAGGTGTGGCTTCCGTCTGGCCACTCTACCATAAAGGCCTGATTGGTGGAGTGCTGCAGAGATGGTTGTCCTTTTGGAAGGTTCTCCCATCTCCACAGAGGAACTCTGGAGCTCTGTCAGAGGGACCATCGGGATCTCGGTCACCTCCCTCACCAAAGCCTTATCCCCCGATTGCTCAGTTTGGCTGGCTGGCCAGCTCCAGGAAGAGTCTTGGTGGTTCCAAACTTCTTCCATTTAAGAATGATGGAGGCCACTGTGTTCTTGGGGACCCTTCCCCAGATCTGTGCCTTGAAACAATCCTGTCTAGGAGCTCTATGGACAATTCCTTTGACCTCATGGCTTGGTTTTTGCTCAGACATGCACTGTCAACTGTGGAACCTCATATAGACAGTAGTGTGCCTGTAACGGCAGATTTCCTCCTCTTCGTCTGACGCGGTCACACTCCATCACCACCCCCGAGGTGGAAATGTTATTTCAGGAAGGAAACGGCTGGTTTGGAGAACACACATTTCTCAGCCTTGACGTATAGGTCATGCTCCAGCAGTCGCCCAAGGACCCTGCGCACCAGGGAGACATGCGCGGCGCGTGTGGCAGAATAGATCTAGATGTCATCAATATATACTACCACACCCTGCCCCTGCAAGTCCCTGAGAATCTCATCTACAAAGGATTGGAAGACGGCTGGAGCATTCTTCAACCCATACAGCATGACGAGGTACTCATAGTGGCCTGATGTGGTACAAAACGCTGTTTTCCACTCGTCTCCTCCCCGAATACGCACCAGATTATACGCGCTCCTGAGGTCCAGTTTTGTGAAAAAACGCGCTCCGTGGAATGATTCCATCGCCGTAGCGATGAGAGGTAGCGGATAACTAAATCCCACTGTGATTGAATTTAGACCTCGATAATCAATGCACGGACGCAGTCCTCCCTCCTTTTTTCTCACAAAAAAGAAACTCGAGGAGGCGGGTGACATGGAGGGCAGAATGAACCCTTGTCTCAGAGCTTCTGTGACATATGTCTCCATAGCCAACGTCTCCTCCTGTGACAATGGGTACACGTGACTCCTGGGAAGTGCAGCGTTCTCCTGGAGGTTTATCACGCAATCCCACCGTCGATGAGGTGGTAATTTGGTCGCTTTTTTCTTACTAAAAGCGATAGCCAAATCGGCATATTCTGGGGGAATGTGCACAGTGGAAACCTGGTCTGGACTCTCCACCGACGTGGCACCGATGGAAACTCCCACACACCTACCTGAACACTCATCTGACCACCCCTGAAGAGCTCCCTGTCTCCAGGAAATGAGGGGATTGTGAATGGCTAGCCAGGGAACCCCCAGCACCACTGGAAACCCAGGTGAATCAATAAGGTAGAAACTGATCTGCTCCCTATGATCCCCCTGTGTTACCATGTCCAGCGGAATCGTGGCCTCCCTGACCAGCCCTGACCCTAACGGTCGGCTATCTAAGGAGTGCACGGGGAAAGGTGGGTCTATCTGCACCAGCGGAATACCCAACTTACGGGCGAGTCCGCGATCCATAAAACTCCCAGCTGCGCCTGAGTCGACTAGCGCCTTATGCTGAAGAGAGGGGAAAAACACAGGGAAAAAAATAACCAAAAACATGTGACCAACAGGGAGCTCTGGGTGAGTCTTGTGCCTACTCACCTGGGGTGGCCGAGGAGTATTCCGCCTGCCATCTCGACTCCCAGATGGACTCCTCCAGCACCGGTCCGAAGTGTGTCCTCTCCGGCCACAGTAGGTGCAAGAGGAGCCACCTCCTCCGGTCCCCCTAGATGCAGCTCCTCCCAACTCCATCGGAGTTGGAGCGGGAGGGCTGGGAGGTGGAATTGACAGGACCCCCTCTGAACGCCCGCGGGCAGCTAGCAGGTTATCTAGTCGGATCGACATGTCTATCAGTTCATCGAGGGAGAGTGTGGTGTCCCGACAAGCTAGCTCCCGGCGGACGTCCTCCCTGAGGCTCCAACGGTAATGGTCTATTAAGGCCCTGTCATTCCACCCCGCACCAGCAGCCAAGGTCCGGAACTCTAAAGCGAAATCCTGGGCTCTGCTCGTCTCCTGTCTGAGGTGGAACAGACACTCACCCGCCGCTCGGCCCTACGGTGGGTGGTCGAACACCGCTCGAAACCGGCGGGTGAACTCCGGGTAGTCGTCCCGAGCCGAGTCTGGGCTGTTCCAGACTGCGTTGGCCCAGTCCAGGGCCCTACCCGACAAACAGGAGACAAGGAGGCTTACACTCTCCTCACCCGAGGGAGTCGGACGCACGGTAGCCAGGTAGAGCTCAAGCTGGTGCAGAAATCCCTGGCATCCAGCCGCTGCTCCATCGTACTCCCTCGGGGGGGTGAGACGCAATGTGCTGGTCCCAGCCGATGACACGGGAGGAGTGGGTTGTGTCGTCTGCAGGGGAGCTGAAGGGGGGCGTCGGGAGACCACTCCTCTCCCATCGCTCCATCCTCTCCATCATCTGGTCCATCGCTGACCCGATTCGATGGAGGACAGCTGTATGATGATGGACGCGCTCCTCCATTGTTGGGAGAGGGGTGGTCGCTGCTTCTGCTGACTCCATTGTCGGGTGCGGGCTTCTGTCAGAGCTGCTAGGAGTACTGGGTGGAGGAGTCAAGCGCAGAGAGCAGGTATTTCAGAACGTGGATTTTATTTCCTGTCGACAGGGAAAACGATCATGCCCAAACACACGGGCGCATGAAAATACCAGTCCAAACACACAGGACTAAACTGTCCGGAAAATATAGAATCCACATGAAATCCAACACCAAATAACAGAGAACAAGCCTGCACAAAAGCCAGCGGGTCTACTGCCCTTAAATAGCCTACCCACAAAACTAAACTCAAAACAGGTGCACCCAATCAGCCCAAACTAACAGAAACAAAAAGAAGGGAATCGATGGCAGCTAGTAGGCCGGTGACGACGACCGCCGAGTGCCGCCCGAACAGGAAGAGGCACCATCTTCGGCGGGATTCGTGACAGATTCTATCTTTAACTCAATGAGTAATTTATCATGCATTGAACATATAGATAGATCAATATGGTTGATTTATAGTTTATTATTAATACATAATATGTCAATAATCACATGTTTTACTCATGCAGAATGTGGTATGCAAACTGCCAAGGAAACTACTACACAGAAGAAATGTGTCCCATAAGGTACATTTATATTGACATACCTTTTCATTATTAATGTCATTTTATCTAGGTTTTTAGATCTTATTCACCCCACATGCACAGTCATTCAGGGTTATTAGCATTTATTGAAGAACACCCATAAAAAGAAAAGGTGGTACAACCCAATATCTATTTCTGTTGATAAGATTACTGGTTAAATGTTTCTCTGATTTGATTTGTTCCTTTGCAGAATGGGGCGAAGTGAAGAGATTCAAAGGTAAGACACATGAACAAAGAACTAACACAGTATCATTACATGGCTGTACCTTCAAGTAACATCCATATCAGAAAACCATGTGAGTGAATGAACCAAATCTTGTTCTCTTTTTTTAGTGGACATCACTCTGGACCCAACGTCTGCTCACCCTAACCTAGATGTGTATGCAGGTAGAAAGATTTTTTGTCGGGATTCAAAACTAACTGATTTTTCCACTGCTTTTAATGTCTTTAGATGAGGACAGATTCAGTTCCAAACAGTTAAACTGGGAAATGAAGGTGAGGGAAGATTCCATTTTTAACAAAGAGAAACAGTCATGGTATGTTGGTGTAGCCACAGACATAGCCACTCTGACAAGTGCTGTTATGCCCTTAACCCCTGATAATGGTTTCTGGGTGTTTACGTATGAAAAAGGAAAAGGTTATTATGTCCCTGATGACCCTCAAATACCAGAATTGGGAAATGAAAGCCCTTTAATATTTCTAAGCCTACAAGAATCTGGAAAAGCAATTTTTACAACACTGGGAGTGTTCTTAGATTGTGACAGGCAGATGCTTTCCTTTTCTGATGCTGAATCAAAGGTACATCTTTACAGTTTGTTTAACGTTGTGTCATCTAACACATTCTTCGCTGTATTCAGCCCTGGGTTACGTGACAAATGTCCCTTAACAGTTCAATGACTCTGGATGACAAAGGTGGAAATGCATATTAAATGAAATACCATTGTAACACTGAGACACTAACAGGGAATTCAACCGCATAGATACATTACACTTTAAATGTATATTTACTACCTTTAGCAACATCATTGATGTAAATCTGTAATACAAGTATTGAATACCAACAACACTGTTGATTTCTGTCTTGTGTATTGAGATGAACTAACTTGATATTGAATTATTGTCATTTGAAAAACTCCTGTGCAACACCTCCTCTCAGTGGTCTATTCAGTGCATTGAACAGACTGGACCAGGATGCCACTAATGACAAAGACTGACATACCCATACAATTGTGCATCAACTGACATAGGAGACTGACGTCTGCTTTTCATCAACATTTAGTAAATGAGTAAGCCTTGGGTGTGTGGTTTGATGGAGAGGAGATAGTGAAAGTCCAGACAGTCAGACAAAGAGAGGGAGTTTACAGGAGAGACAGCAGGGGTTCAAACTGTAGAAACCAGTTCCTACATTAGAATATAACAATAGATTTTATCAAACAAAACTATGCTAAATTTTTTCTCTGGGACCCTCAGGATGACAAATCAGAGCAAGATTACTGAATGTACAATTTTTACCTTCAGAGGTGAATGTATCAAATTAGCTGCCGTGAAAGTGTTTTGTTGTTGTGCACGCTCTTCAAACAATAGCATGGTATTTATCACTGTAATAGCTACTGTAAATTTGACACGAATTAGATTAACAAGAATTTAAGCTTTCTGCCATATAAGACATGTCTATGTCCTGGAAAGTTGGCTGTTACAGACATCATTCTAATCACATTAGTGCACGTTAGCAACAACCATCCCGTTTTAAGGTCACAAAGTAAAATACTACTTGAATAAAAGTCCAAGTATTTGGTTTTATTAAAATGTTTTAATGGAATTGCTAAAAATACATTTCAAAGTAAAAGTATTGATAATAAAAAATTCCTTATTATGCAAACTAGACGCCACATTTCTTGTTTTATTTTAACTTACGGACAGCCAGGGGCACACTCCAAGACTCAGACATTAATTTACAAACGAAGCATTTGTGTTAGTGAGTCTTCCAGATCAGAGGCAGTAGGGATGACCAGGGATGTTCTCATGATAAGTGCGTGAATTGGAGCATTTTCCTGTCAAATTGTAACGAGTACTTTTGGGTATCAGGGAAAATGTATGGAGTTAAATGTATATTATTTTCTTTAGGAATGTAGTGAAGTAAAATAAAAAGTAGTCAAACATTTAAACAGTAAAGTACAGATACACATTTAAATATCTTTTTACTTCAGTACTTTACACCACTGTTTAATGACTGTGATAGGAGATAACTGAGGATGGATCAACAACATTGTAGTTACTCCACAATAAATGACAGAGTGAAAAGAAGTAAGCCTGTACAAAATTAAAATATTATGAAATATGCATCCTGTTTGCAATAAGGCACTAAAGTAGAACTGCAAGACATGTGGCAAAGAAATTATCTTTATGTCCTGAATACAAAGAGTTATGTTTGGGGCAAATCCAACGCAATGCATCACTAAGTACCACTCTTCATATTTTCAATCATGGTTATGGCTGCATCATGTTATTGATGTGCTAGTCATCAGCAAGAACAAGGGAGTTTTCTTGGAATAAAAGAAAAGGAATAGAGCTAAGCACAGACAAAATCCAAGAGGAAAACCTGGTTCAGTCTGCTTTCCAACAGACACTGGGAGACAAAGTCATCTTTCAGCAGGACAATAACCTAAAACACAAGGCCAAATATACTGTACACTGGAGTTGCTTACCAAGATGACATTGAATATTCCTGAGTGGCTCGTTACAGTTTTGACTTAAATCAGCTTGAAAATCTATGGCAATACTTAAAATGGCTGTCTATCAATGATCAATAACCAACTTGACAGAGCTTGAAGAATTTATTTAATAATAATGTGCAAATATTTTACCATTCAGGCTCAATTCAATACAAAGCTCTTAGAGACTTCACCCAGAAAGACTCAAAGCTGTAATCGCTGCTGACGGTCATTCTAACAGGTATTGACTCAGACTCAGGGCTATAAATACTTATGTAAATGAGATATTTCTGTATTTAATTTTCAATACATTTGCAAACGTTTCCAAGAAGATGTTTTCCTTTAGTCATTATGGAGTATTGTGTGTAAATGGTGAGGTGAAAAAAAGCTATTTAAAATCAATTTTGAATTCTGGGTGTCACACAACAAGATGTGGAATAAATCAAGGTGGATGATTACGAATACTTTCTGAAGGCACTGTGTTGCTCAACAGTTAGTAAATGAATACGCCTTAGGGGTGTTTGATGGAAAAGAGAAAGTGAAAGTACTGACCTTGAGAAAAATAGGAGTTTACAGGAGAGGGAGAATTAAGTGATTCTCAGTCTTTTGTTATGATTGGTAGAATGTAAACGTGATATTTAACATTTAGTATACAAACATTGATATGTCAGTCGGTTATAGGGTGATCAGAAGATTCCAAAGGTAAATGTTGATCGTGCAATGGAAACTAATCGAAGGATCACGCGCTCAGGTACAAATGCATTTTATTATTTGATTACCACCTCTCCATTACAAATACCTTCCTTCTCTCCACACTTCTCCTTACTTTAGTCTTTAAAAAGTGATAATTTCTGAATTCTCTCCTGACAGTTTTCACTTAGTTCAAAGAGATGTTTTAATTATTGTTGTTTACTATCTAGTCATAACCAATGTTCCCTCAAATTTTCTTCAGCACTGAGCCACTTTCAGGTCTGCTGAGCGCAAACTTGAACATTGTGAAAATTCTTTGCAACTTCTGGCTCGAAATTACTGTCAACACTAAGGCTGTACCCGCTTTAAGTACAGTTTTAACATTGGCCAATTATTATTATTCCCATACCTGTCACGTCTGCTCCCGCTCTTCCCTTCCGCTGGCGCATTACCCTGCATCACACGGTCCTGCCATCCATTACTCACACCTGCCCTCCCTCGTCACTTGCATCAGCGATATTGGACTCACCTGGACTCATTCATTACCTGTTTATTTCTTCCCCTATTATTGTCAGTTCCCTACCTCTGTTCCCTGCTGCTGCCTTGTATTGTTCTTGTCTTTTGAATTTGTTTCTGATGCTGTTCCTGTCTCGTCTCTGTCCCTTAAAATTAAATGTTTTACTCCCCGTACCTGCTTCGTCTCAACAGCATCATTCCGCGTGGCAATACCATTATTACAGAGAATCAGACACATTATGCTACCCTACTGAGCTTATTCAAGACCACTCAAAATACCACACTGTCCCTTAGAAGACAAAAAAGGATCTTACCTGACTCGCTTTTCAAAGATGGCTGGAAATGCAGACATTTTGTGCTCTTGTAGGAAGTAACCACTCCTCAATTGGTTTACCTTTTTTCTCCCCAATTTTGTGGTATCCAATTGGTAGTTACAGTCTTGTCTCATCGCTGCGACTCCTGTACGGACTCAGGAAAGGCGAATGTTGAGATCCGTGCATCCTCCGAACACAACCCAACGAAGCCGCACTACTTCTTGACAAAATCCCCGCTTAACCCGGAAGCCAGCCACACCAATGTGTCAGAGGAAACACGGTACACCTGGCGACCGTGCCCGCCACAGGAGTCGCTAGAGGGGCGATTGGCCAAGGACATCCCTGCTGGCCAAACCCTCCCTAACCTGGACGACACTGGGCCAATTGTGCGCTGCCTCATGAGTCTCCCAGTCGCGTCCAGCTGCGACAGAGCCTGGACTAGAACCAGGATCTCTAGTGGCACAGCTAGCACTACGATGCAGTACCATTCCCCAATTGTTGACTAGAAATGAGGTATAACTGGGCTAATAACTCACTAACTAGAAAATAATATGAACAAATGTGCACAGATGGCTACATGCAGCTCTCGCTTTGATCTCAAAACAAGCACATTTACTCATGACCGCTCATACTGTAAACACAGTCCAGTTCAAAGTGAATGGCACATTTCCGTATATCCCAATGGCTATTTGCATATAGGCCTACTGCAGCTCTGATTGATTGGTTATGGCGCACCAGTCTGTGTAGAGTAGGGGCTTGAGTCATCCTTGTCAATGCAATAGAATCCTACGTCGATGCGCTCTGCCTACAAGAAAATCTCTTGCATAATTTGTTTTGTTTCGGTATGTGACATCGAAAGTGACTAACGTTGCATTGATTCGAGCACAATTCCCACAGTAGAGCGAAACATTGATAGTGTTAAGTAAAGGGGAAAACTCTAGAAAGTTGAGTGAAGCTCAATCTTGTGCTTCTCTGCGCGTGCTGATATTTGTTCTGCGCACAGTATAGAGGAAACATTGATCATAATTCCATACTGCATGATTGGTATACAGTGCATTCAGAGAGTATTCAGACCCCTTGACTTTTCCACATTTTGTTATGTTACAGCCTTGTTCTGAAATTGATTAAATATATATTTTTTCTCATCAATCTAAACACAATATCCCATAATGAGAAACTAAAAACAGGTAAAAACGGAAATATCACATTTACATAAATATTCAGTATTCAGACCCTTTACTCAGTACTTTGTTGAAGCACCTTTGGCAGCGATTACAGACTTGAGTCTTCTTGGGTATGATGCTACAAGCTTGGCATACCTGTATTTGGGGAGTTTCTCACAATCTTCTCTGCAGATCATCTCAAGTTCTGTCAGGTTGTATGAGGAACGTCGCTGCACAGCTATTTTCAGGTCTCTCCAGAGATGTTCAATTGGGTTTATGTCTGGGCTCTGGCTGGGCCACTCAAGGACATTCAGAGACTTGTCCTGAAGCCACTCCTGCGTTGTCTCGGCTGTGTGCTTAGGGTCGTTGTCCTGTTGGAAGGTGAACCGTTGCCTCAGTCAGGTCCTGAGCGCCCTGGAGCAGGTTTTCATCTATTCTTTACTCTTTCCCTTGATCCTGACTAGTCTCCCAGTCCCTGCCGCTGAAAAACATCCTCACAGCATGATGCTGCCACCACCATGCTTTTCCTCCTGACGTGACTATTGGCATTCAGGCCAAAGAGTTCAATCTTGGTTTCATCAGAATCTTGTTTCTCATGGTCTGAGAGTCCTTTATGTGCCTTTAGGCAAACTCCAAGCGGGCTGTCATGTGCCTTTTACAGAGGAGTGGCTTCTGTCTGGTCACTCTACCATAAAGACCCAATTGGTGGAGTGCTGCAGAGATGGTTGTCCTTCTGGAAGGTTCTCCCATCTCCAAAGAAGAACTCTAGAGCTCTGTCAGAGTGAGCATTGGGTTCTTGGTCACCTCCTTGACCAAGAACCTTCTCCCTTGATTGCTCAGTTTGGCCAGCCAGCCAGCTCTAGGAGGAGTCTTGGTAGTTCTAAACTTCTTCCATTTAGGAATGATAGAGGCTACTGTGTTCTTGGGGACCATCAATGCTTCAGAAATGTTTTGGTGCCCTTCCCCAGATCTGTGCCTCGAAACAATTCTGTCTCGGAGCTCTACGGCCAAATCCGTTAACCTCATGGCTTGGCATTTGCTCTGACATGCACTGTCAACTGTGGGACCTTATATAGACAGCTGTGTGCCTTTCCAAATCATGTCCAATCAATTTAATCTACCACAGTTGGACTCCAATCAAGTTGTAGAAACATCTCAAGGATGATCAATGGAAACAAGATGCACCTGAGCTCAATTTCAAGTCTTATAGCAAAGGTTTCGAATACCTGTGAACATAAGTTATTTCTGTTGAAACTAAATTTCTTAAAACCTGTTTTAACGTTGTCATTATGGGATATTGTGTGTAGATAGATGAGGGAATACAATTATTTCATCAATTTTAGAATACAGTTATACATACCAGATCATAATTCCAAACTGTATGATTAGTATAATTCATAAAGAATCCATCAACCAGATTTTTAAATCTCTGTTTGCTAAATGTATCATTTTCTGGCAGGCAAGATAGCAGTAATATAAGGGCAATTCCACAAAAAACAGAATTACTCAGAGTTTTCCCTTTAAAATGTATGTCAAACAAAAACATTGATTGCAAACCTCACACATCTATGCACAAGGACTTATTTTAAAAATTTCCACTGAACATTTTACAAAAACACAGGACAATTATTTTACCATGGAATTGCCCATAATGAAACTGGTCAAATGTCTAAAGGTCCAAAGTTTAGCCTCACAGGGTGTCATGCAATCTATGCGTCACGCCAAAAACACCAGGTGCAAATAACAAGACAGGCCCAAAACCAGGACCCAACCGGTCCGGAGGAAAAAATAAAGGAAATCGCACAAACATGAACAGAGGAAAAATAAGCCCGCACAAAGAGCAGGCGGGCATACCGGCTTAAATAGACAACTAAAACCTAAACAAGAAACAGGTGTAACCAATAAGACAAAAACAACAGAAAAGGGAAAAGTGGCAGCTAGTAGACCGGTGACAACGACCGCCGAGTGCTGCCCGAACAGGAAGAGGAGCCACCTTCGGTGGGAGTCGTGACACAGGGGCTCTATTTATATTGGTCTCCTTTTACTTCATATTGGCTGGATAAACATGATGGACAGGAGGCTGATCCAATAGGACAAATTGGAGATGAACAGCACGATTCCTCTTTACAGCAGGACCCTGCATATGTACAGTATGTGGCTAATGATTAAATAGTTTAAAGTGTATTGCTAACACAATTATACTTATGTATTTACTTGTTTACTTACTTATTTACATACCTAGCTACTTACTTACTTACTTATTTACTAACTTATTTATGTACTTACTGTGTTTTATAAGTGACAGGCAGTACATATTCATCACACAGCTTACTATGGATTCTCTTGTGATAATGATGTCACAGTCATGTCCTCTATCTTTACCACAGGGTTGTGTCTGATGGTGGTGATGCTGGCTGTCCTCACTGCTCCCATCACAACTCAAAAACCTGGTAAGAATTTGTATACTAATTTAATTACAATATATTCCACTTCCTGGAATAAACAGTCTGAGAATCTCTCCTCAATGTTCCATCTGTATCTCTCTACTCTAGCTCTAGATGACTTTTCAGTGTCAGTCCCTGATGCTCCAATCATGGCATGGTCAGGCTCCACTGTCTCTCTACCTTGTGAAATCTCACCTCTCTTCAATGCGGAGCCATTGGAGGTGCGCTGGTACCGGCCCGATAACTCCTACAGCCCTGCCTTGTTGTACAAGGACCACAAGATCCAGGAGACCCCTGTGGACCCTCGGTACAGGGGAAGGGTGTCTCTAACTGGGGGGCTGGAGAGAGGGAACGTGTCCCTGACACTGGAGAGGGTCACACTGGAAGACAGGGGGGAGTATGTGTGCCGTGTCAGCAGCGAACAATGGTTCGATAAGGCCAGTGTATTCCTCACAGTAAATGGTAAGTGGCTGGGGACAGGTTCACAGAACTTATGCCTTGTCCAATCTTTTCATGGTTGTAACATGACCTCACACTCACACTTTATATTTTCACTAGTATTAGGTGGTATCCCAGTTCTCTCTGTAGCTGTAGGAGGAGGAGGTCAGGTGAACGTTACCTGTTTATCAGAGGGATGGTCACCACAACCTAAACTTTCATGGAAAAACAAAGAGGGGACAGAGATCAGAAATAAACAAGAAGTACTCAACACCTCTGGTAATTACTTCTAGAATCACTACACAGCTATACTGTATAGGTTTGAGTTGTGTGTCTATAAACATGTGTATCCTCACCCCTCTCCCTCTATGTGTCAGATCCCCAGGGCTTGGTGAGTGTCAGTAGTTGGCTGCTGTATGCTCCCTCATACTCCGATTGGCTCGCCTGTACAGTCTCTCTGTCTGAGGAGGCGAAGAGAGAGGGCAGAATTCTGCCACATATATACACAGCTCCTACAGCTGTACCTGGTGAGTTAGTCTCCTACACAAACATCCTACCCATGATCAGATCCCTCTCTCCCCATCCCACAGACACTAGTTTAGAAGAGGAGGATGAACATGTTGAAGTGGTGTCTACAGTTAATTTGGTAATTCATTTCACTGTGATGATGTTCTGATAATATCATGTCTTGAGAGCTTTAGAGGCATTTGATCCATGTTGAGTCTCTGTGTGCAGGAGTTTACAAAAAGGCCTTCATTGTGACTCTGCTCCTGTTGGTCCTGTCTCTGGTCATCATCTGTGCTCTGTGCTCTGTCATCCTGTGGAAGCGAAGAGGTATCTGGATTTCAGTCATATTACTATTTGAGATTTAAATTTAAGAGCAAGATATAACAGTAATAATGACCCTAAAGAGAAATGTGTCAAAAGATTTTGTCCATAACATATTTAAACAATAATATTTGTTTATATTTTAGGGTCCATGTGGTCTTCATCCCGAAAGTCCAGAAACCATTCAGGTAGTGTATTTCATCTGATAAATAAACTGAGAATGAAATATGAGTTATGACATAACATAAACAATGAGTTTATTTTATTTTGACAATTGTGTCTCTATATTTCAGATCAAACTGAGCTGGGACAGAGGCTGGCAGGTAATTGTTTCATTTTGATCTCTGGGTGAAGGCTATCATAAGATACACGCAACTTATTTTTGAGAACCTTTCCATTGACACGAAGCATGATATACACATATCTCAATAGGATTTGACTCTACTTGTTCCACAATTTACCTTTTTATAATAATTTTAACCTTCTCCATTCAACAGAGCAAATTAAAACTATTGCAGGTTGTTCACTATCATGATGATATAATTTTATAACGTTGATAATCATTTAGTAGCCTAGTTTTGTATAAATTAAATATTTACGATTATTGAATTGCAGGATAATGACCTAAATGCGCTCTGCTAGGGGCAGAAAGCAAAGAACAGATACCAACTACTGAAGAGATAGCAGCTGTAATAGAAATTAATCTGGAAGGTATTAAGTAAGGGGGAAAACATTTCTTTACTCTCTAAAATGTGTCATGCTGTCACGATCGTGTGGAGGATTGACGGACCAAAACGCAGCATTTGGAAAATAAGCCATCTTCTTTTATTTTAGAAGAAGGCAAAACGAAACAAAAACACTTACGAACTAACCAAAACAATAAACGACCGTGAAGCTAATAAAACGTAGTGCGCACACACACACGCTACAAACGTATAACATAGACAATTACCCACATCAAACGAAAGCCTATGGCTACCTTAAATATGGCTCCCAATCAGAGACAACAGAAATCAGCTGTCTCTAATTGAGAACCCATTCAGGCAACCATAGACTCTCCTAGACAACTACACCCAACATAGACACAGCTAGACACATACACTCAACACAAACCCATACACTACACCCAACACCCCCTTTACCATATAACCACCCAAAACCGATAGAACACAAACATTCCCCATGTCACACCCTGACCTAACTAAAATAATAAAGAAAACAAAGAATACTAAGGCCAGGGCGTGACACATGCCAAAAGTGCAGAAACAGTATCTCATCTGATCTGTGTTATAACTCATCTCACACTTAGTTTATTTATGACAACATAAACCATGATGGATTTTATGTTGACATGATTGTGTCTCTATATTTCAAATCAAACTGAGCTAGGACAAGGGCCGGCAGGTAACTGTTTCATTCTGATCTCTCGGTGAAATGCTAATACATGCTAATACATGCTACTAACTTATTTATGAGGAAACATTCCATTGACACCAAGCATAATATGCACATATCTCAATAGGGTTTGACTCTCCCTGTTCCACAATTCACCTTTTTACAATAACTTTCACCTTTTCCATTCAACAGAAACAAAAAACCTAATTGAAGGTAATGTTCACTCGTGATATACTGTATATGATATAATATAACTTTGATAATGTAGTAACCTGATGAATTTCAATATTACCTAAATATGCTCTGTTAGGGGCTGAAAACACAGTGCCGAAACCTCCCAAACAGAAAGCAGCTGGAAAAGAATTGAATCTGGAAGGTAAAGTAATAGGAGAAAAAATACAGTTGAAGTCGGAAGTTTACATACACCTTAGCCAACTACATTTAAACTCAGTTTCACAATTCCTGACATTTAATCCATTGTAAAAAATTCATTGTCTTAGGTCAGTTAGGATCACCACTTTATTTTAAGAATGTGAAATGTTAGAATAATAGTAGAGAATTATTTATTTCAGCTTTTATTTCTCTCATCACATTCCCCGTGGGTCAGAAGTTACACTCAATTGGTATTTGGCAGCATTGCCTTTAAATTGTTTAACTTGGGTCAAATGTTTCTGGTAGCCTTCCACAAACTTCCCACAATAAGTTGAGTGAATTTTGGCCCATTCCTCCTGACAGAGCTAGTGTAACTGAGTCAGGTTTGTAGGCCTCCTTACTCACACATGCTTTTTCAGTTCTGCCCACAAATGTTCTATAGGATAGAGGCCAGGGCTTTGTGATGGCCACTCCAATACCTTGACTTTGTTGTCCTTAAGCCATTTTGCCACAACTTTGGAAGTATGCTTGGGGTCATTGTCCATTTGGAAGACGCATTTGCGACCAAGCTTTAACTTCTTGACTGACGTCTTGAGATGTTGTTTCAATATATCCACATAATTTTCCTGCCTCATTGTGCCATCTATTTTGTGAAGTGCACCAGTCCCTCCTGCAGCAAAGCACCCCCACAACATGATGCTGCTATCCCCGTGCTTCACGGTTGGGATGGTGTTTTTCGGCTTGCAAGCCTCCCCCTTTTTCCTACAAACATAACGATGGTCATTATGGCCAAACAGTTCAATTTTTGTTTCATCAGACCAGAGGACATTTCTCCAAAAAGTATGATCTTTGTCCCCATGTGCAGTTGCAAACCGTAGTCTGGCTTTTTTATGGCGGTTTTTCAGCAGTGGCCTCCTCCTTGCTGAGCGGCCTTTCAGCTTATGTCGATATGGGACTTGTTTTACTGTGGATATAGATACTTTTGTACCTGTTTTCTCCAGCACCTTCACAGGGTCCTTTGCTGCTGTTCTGGGATTGATTTGCACTTTTCGCACCAAAGAACGTTCATCTCTATGAGACAGAATGCGTCTCCTTCATGAGCAGTATGACGGATGCGTGGTTTCATGGGTGTTTATACTTGCGTACTATTGTTTGTACAGATGAACGTGGTACTTTCAGGCGTTTGGAAATTGCTCCCAAGGATGAACCAAACTTGTGGAGGTCCACAATTTTTATTCTGAGGTCTTGGCTGATTTTTTTTGATTTTCCCATGATGTCAAGCAAAGAGGCACTGAGTTTGAAGGTAGGCCTTGAAATACATCCACAGGTACACCTCCAATTGACTCAAATTATGTCAATTAGCCTATCAGAAGCTTCTAATGCCATGACATAATTTTCTGGAATTTTCCAAGATGTTTAAAGGCACAGTTAACTTAGTGTATGTAAACTTCTGGCCCGCTGGAATTGTGATACCGCTGAATTATAAGTGAAACAATCTGTCTGTAAACAATTGCTTGAAAAATTACTTGTGTCATGCACGAAGTAGTTGTCCTAATCGACTTGCCAAAACTATAGCTTGTTAACAAGAAATTTGTGGAGTGGTTGAAAAACTGCATGCTACCCTTTTAATTGTATAATTTGATGATATTTTGACGTAAACGCAATAGGATTTGACCTTCCCAATTCCACATTCACCTTTTTACAATAATGTTCACCTTTTCCATTCAACAGAGACAAAAACCCTAATTGAATGTAATGTTCACTCATGATATACTGTATATAATATAACTTTGATACTGTATTCAGCTGATTCATTTTTATATTACCTAAATGTGCTCCGTTAGGGGCAGAAAACACAGTGCCGAGACCTACCGAACAGAGAGCAGATGGAAAAGACTTGAATCTGGAAGGTAAAGTAATAGGATAACAAATATATGACCCTTTAATGGTATATTTTGATGATATTTTGACATAATTGCAATAGGAGTTGACTGTCCCAGTTCCACATTTACCTTTTTACAATAACGTTCACCTTTTCCATTCAACAGAGACAAAAAACCTAATTGAATGTAATGTTCACTCATGATATACTGTATATGATATAACTTTGATAATGTAGTAACCTGATGAATTTCAATATTACCTAAAGTTGCTCCGTTAGGGGCAGAAAACACAGCGCTGACCCCTCCCATACAGAAAGCAGCTGGAAAAGAATTGAATCTGGAAGGTATAGTAAAAGATAAAAAATGTATTACCTTCTTAATTGTTTAATTGGATGATATTTTGACGTAATCGCAATAGGATTCACATTTGGGTTTGCTTGTCCCAGTTCCACATTCACCTTTTTACAATAACTTTCACCTTTTCCATTCAACAGAGACAAAAAACATAATTGAATGTAATGTTCACTCATGATATACTGTAGATAATATAACTTTGATAATGTAGTAACCAGATTCATTTCAATATTAACTAAATGTGCTCCATTAGGGGCAGAAAACACAGTAATAGGAGAACAAATATATGACCCTTTTATTTGTATATTTTGATGATAATTATACATAATCGTAAATTGATTTTACTGTCCCAGTTCCATATTGACCTTTTTACAATAACGTTCACCTTTTCCATTTAACAGAGACAAAAAACCTAATTGAATGTAATGTTCACTCATGATATACTGTATACGATATAACTTTGATAATGTAGTAACCTGATGAATTTCAATATTACCTAAAGGTGCTCCGTTAGGGGCAGAAAACACAGCGCTGACCCCTCCCATACAGAAAGCAGCTGGAAAAGAATTGAAACTGAAAGGTAAAGTACTAGGATCACAAATATATGACCCTTTTAATGGTACATTTTGATGATATTTTGACATAATCGCAATAGGACCTGACTGTCCCAGTTCCACATTAACTTTTTTACAATAACTTTCACCTTTTCCGATCAACAGAGACAAAAAACCTAATTGAATGTAATGTTCACTCATGATATACTGTATACGATATAACTTTGATAATGTAGTAACCTGATGAATTTCAATATTACCTAAAGGTGCTCCGTTAGGGGCAGAAAACACAGTGCTGACCCCTCCCATACAGAAAGCAGCTGAAAAAGAATTGAATCTGGAGTATAGTAAAATAATAAAAAATGTATTACCTTCTTAATTGTATTATTTGATGATCATTTGTCATAATAACATTTGGTTTTGCTTGTCCCAGTTCCACATTCACCTTTTTACAATAACTTTCACCTTTTCCATTCAACAGAGACAAAAAACCTAATAGAAGGTAATGTTCACTCATGATATACTGTATATGATATAATATAACTTTGATAATGTAGTAACCTGATTCATTTCAATACTATCTAAATGTGCTCCGTTAGGGGCAGAACACACAGTGAAGACTCCTACCGAACAGAGAGAAGCTGGAAAAGAAGTTAATCTGAAAGGTAAAGTTATACTGGGGGGAAAAATGCATTACCCTCTAAATTGTATAATTTACAGTGTTTGCATTGTTCATAAAACTAAGTCTGCTGACATGTTGGAGTGCATTAAACCATTTATAATTTATAACATTTTTGGAACAGTTGAAATACAGGACACTCACAATTTACTTTTTAAATTGCAGATTGGCACCAGGTGAAAGGATTCAAAGGTAAAAAATCACAGTAGGACAGGAAAATTGTATGTTCATCAGATTATTACAATATACAGGTAACAACCTAAATAAAGGAAACCTACAAAGTGTCTTAATAGGGCGTTGAGCTGCCAGGACAGCCAGGACGAGCTGCCAGGACAGCCAGGACGAGCTGCCAGGACGAGCTGCCAGGACAGCTTCAATACTCATTGGCATAGATTCTACAAGTGTCTGGGGCTCTCTTGTTGATGGTGGTGGAAAACGCTGTCTCAGGCGCCGCTCCAGAATCACCCATAAGTGTTCAATTGAGTTGAGATCTAGTGACTGAGATGGCCATGGCATATGGTTTACATTGTTTTCATGATCATCAAACCATTGTGACCACTCTGGGGGAAGTGTCATTCTGTAAGAGACTCCTCCCATCAGGATGTAAATGGTTCAGCATAGGTTGAAGGTGATCACTCAGAATGGATGTGTTGTTATTGGCATTTACTCGGCCCTCTAAGGGGTTGAGTGGACCTAAACCATGCCAGGACAAAGCACCCCACACCATAACAGACACCAGAAACCTAATTTACTCAAGTGTTTCCTTTATTTTGGCAGTTACCTGGAGGTCCACATTATCTGAAATCCTTACCAATCCATCCCATCATATTGTGTGAATGAAAGAAATCTTGTCTTTCTAGTTCCCTCAGACAACATCATTCTGGATGAAAAGACTGCGCACCCTGCTATTAGAGTGAATCAAGGAAAGCGGGCTTATTACATGAAAGAAAAAGTTACAGAAAAAACCCTTCTGCATCTTCATGTGTTTTCTATAGAGAGTTTCAGTTCAGGACAACACTTTTGGGAAGTGAAGGTAAAGGATAAATCAACAGAAAAACTGTCATGGTATGTTGGTGTGGCCAGAGAGAATGTTGAGAGAAGACCTACTGTTCCTTTAACTCCACAGAATGGTTTTTGGATTCTTTCTTTTGATAAAGAAAAAGGTTTCCATGTCAATACTGACCCTCAACCACCAATAACTGTGGCAGAGCTCACTATTGTGGGAGTGTTTCTAGACTGTGACAGACACACTCTGTCTTTTTATAATGTTGATACAGAGTCACTTCTTTACACTTTTACTGATGTGAAGACATCCAACTACTTTCCTGTGTTCAGTCCGGGAAAACGTGACAGAATCACAATAAGAATCATTTGAATGCATACCAAAACCCCTTTCACACCACTGAGCCAGGTCGAGCTGTACTGAGCTGGTCTGGTTAAGCATCCACTGTAGTTGCTGTAGCCGTGCCAGAAAGGACAATGTGAAAATAGAATATTAGAGCCAGCACAGTATAGGGTGGGTCAGCACGATAGTGTCAAAAGGGTCTGAGATGCAGGTGAAATTCATGTCAAATGAATCATGCATTATACACATTTTGTGTTATTCAGTGATTGTAAATGTGTGTATCTTTTTCCCCAAATGTTTTCAGACGCCACAAGAAAAAGAGAGCACTAGTAATGGCGTCTTTTTGTAGGAAATAACTCTGCCATGGTTCGTTGAACAAACCCTACTGGAAAATGAATGGATTTTTGGTAGGGTATTTGGATAAACGTTGAAACTGAGGTCTGTGGTAAAACACAGGCTTAAGAGCTAATCTTCATCAGCTAACGTCACTTTGATTTTTTTTAAAGCATTTATGCAATCAGAAAAAACATAAAGGCTTAATTCATAACGTTCAGACGTTATTTTCTGCGTTTATCCCAAAACCGTATTCTTTCCCCCTAAGAATGGCTGAACGAACCAAAACTTATCATACAAAATTTTTTAGGGCTACAAGCTAGCGAGTTTTATAAAATCAACCAAAAATCTTTGACTTTTTTTCTACCTGTAGCTAGATTATGAATGTAAACAGCGAATCTACTGTAGTACAAGTTAGCAATATCCTTTGCATTCTTGAATTCTGTTAAAATGTTGTCCCAATTAATAAATTACTGTAATCTGTTAATAAAGTTTCACTGTTGTGTTGTTGAATGTACTGAACAAAAATATAAATGCAACAATTTAAAAGATTTTACTTAGTTACAGTTCATATCAGGAAATAAGTCAATTGAAATACATTCATTAGGCCCTAATCTATGGATTTCACATGACTGGAATACAGATATGCATCTGTTAGTCAGACACTTTAAAAAAAGGTAGGGGCGTGGATCAGAAAACCTGTCAATATCTGGTATGACCACCATTTGCCTCATTCAGCGTGACACATCTCCTTCGCATAGAGTTGATCAGGCTGTTGATTGTGGCCTGGGGAATGTTGTCCCACTCCTCTTCAATGGCACAATGGCAATGCGAAGTTGCTGGATATTGGCGGGAACTGGAACACGCTGTCACCGATCCAGAGCATCCCAAACAGGCTCAATGGGTGACATGTCTGGTGAGTATGTAGGCCATGGAAGAACTGGGACAAGATCCTGAGGCGCATTGTCGTGCCATTCATCCACCGCCATCACCTTGTTTCAGCATGATAATGCACGTTGCAAGGATCTGTACACAATTCTTGGAAGCTGAAAATGTCCCAGTTCTTCCATATTGCTTTGGATAAAAGCGTCTGCTAAATGGCATACATATTATAAAACATTTTAAGGATGGCGCAACCTCTTTCCCTCTTCGGTGCATAGCCAATTTTGAACCTGAATTCAACTTTCCTCAAAATACTATGCTGCAGGGTGACACATGCTCTAAAGTGCCTTTTAAGAGCCATAAAAAAAAAAATACATATACACTACTGTTCAAAAGTTTGGGGTCGCTTAGAAATGTCCTTGTTTTGAAAGAAAAGCTAATTTTTGGTCCATTAAAATAACATCAAAGTGATCAGAAATACAGTGTAGATCTTGTTAATGTTGTAAATTACTATTGTAGCTGGAAACAGATGATTTTTAATGGAACATCTACATAGGCATAGAGGCCCATTATTAGCAACCATCACTCCTGTGTTCCAATGGCACGTTGTGTTAGCTAGTCCAAGTTTATAATTTTAAAAGGCTAATTGATCATTAGAAAACCCTTTTGTAATTATGTTAGCACAGCTGAAGACTGTTGTCCTGATTAAAGAAGCAATAAAACTGGCCATCTTTAGACTAGTTTAGTATCTGGAGCATCAGCATTTGTGGGTTCGATGATTACAGGCTCAAAATTGCCAGAAACAAAGCACTTTCTTCTGAAACTCGTCAGTCTATTCTTAATTTCTGAGAAATGAAGGCTATTCCATGCGAGAAATTGCCAATAAACTGAAGATCTCGAACAACGCTGTATACTCCTCCCTTCACAGAACAGGGCAAACTGGCTCTAACCAGAATAGAAAGAGAGTGGGAGGCCCCGGGGCACAACTAAACATACTCTGTTCATCTTTCCCTCGAAAGATGAAAAACATCCGCACAGCATGATGCTGCAACCTCAATGCTTCACCGTTGGGATGGTGCAAGGTTTCCTCCAGACTTTACACTTGTCATTCAGGCCTAATAGTGGGTTTCATTAGACCAGAGAATCTATTTCTCATGGTCTGAAAGTCTTTTGGCAAACTCCAAGCAGGCTGTTATGTGCCTTTTACTGAGGTGTGGCTTCCGTCTGGCCACTCTACCATAAAGGCCTGATTGGTGGAGTGCTGTAGAGATGGTTGTCCTTCTGGAAGGTTCTCCCATCTCCACAGAGGAACTCTGGAGCTCTGTCAGAGGGACCATCGGGATCTCGGTCACCTTCCTCACCAAAGCCTTATCCCGATTGCTCAGTTTGGCTGGCTGGCCAGCTCCAGGAAGAGTCTTGGTGGTTCCAAACTTCTTCCATTTAAGAATGATGGAGGCCACTGTGTTCTTGGGGACCCTTCCCCAGATCTGTGCCTTGAAACAATCCTGTCTAGGAGCTCTATAGACAATTCCTTCGACCTCATGGCTTGGTTTTTGCTCAGACATGCACTGTCAACTGTGGAACCTCATATAGACAGTAGTGTGCCTGTAACGGTAGATTTCCTCCTCTTCATCTGAAGAGCAGGGATCGCAGGGATCGGACCAAGACACAGCGTAGTTAGTGTTCATCATGTTTAATAACGACAAAACCGTGAACACTACAAAATACAAAATAACAAATGTGGCAAAACCGAAACAGTCTTATCTGGTGCATAGAACACAAAGACAGAAGACAACCACCCACAAACCCCAACACAAAACAGGCTACCTAAATATGGTTCCCAATCAGAGACAATGACTAACACCTGCCTCTGATTGAGAACCATATCAGGCCAAACATAGAAACGGGAAAACTAGACACACAACATAGAATGCCCACTCAGCTCACGTCCTGACCAACACTAAAACAAAGAAAACACAAAAGAACTATGGTCAGAACGTGACAGTGCCTTTCCAAGTCATGTCCAATCAATTGAATTTATGACAGGTGGAGTCCAATCAAGTTGTCGAAACATCTCAAGGATGATCAATGGAAACATGATGCACCTGAGCTCAATTTCGAGTCTCATAGCAAAAAAAACTGAAAACTTATGTAAATAAGTTATCCGTATTTTATTTTTAATACATTTGCCAAAATTTCAGAAAACCTGTTTTCGCTTTATCATTATGGGGTATTGTGTGAAGAATTAGGAAAAAAAGTATTTAATCAATTTTTAGGATAAGTCTGTAACGTAACTAAATGTGGATAAAGGGAAGGGATCTGAATACTTTCCGAATGCGCTGTATATCATTAATTTATATGTAAAAAGTTGATGTAGCATCTAAGGATTCTATCTTTAACTCAATGAGTAATTTATCATGCATCAAACATATAGATAGATCAATATGGTTGATTTATAGTTTATTATTGATACATAATATGTCAATAATCACATGTTTTACTCATGCAGAATGTGGTATGCAAACTGCCAAGGAAACTACTACACAGAAGAAATGTGTCCCTAAAGGTACATTTATATTGACATACCTTTTCATTATTTAATGTCATTTTATCTAGGTTTTTAGATCTTATTCACCCCACATGCACAGTCATTCAGGGTTAATAATATTTATTGAAGAACACCCATAAGAAGAAAAGGTGGTACAACCCAATATCTATTTTCTGTTGATAAGATTAGTGGCTAAATGTTTCTCTGATTTGATTTGTTCATTTGCAGCATGGGGAGAAGTGAAGAGATTCAAAGGTAGGACACATGAACAAAGAACTAACATAGTATCATTACATGGCTGTACCTTCAAGTTATATCCATATCAGAAAATCATGTGAGTGAATGAATTCACCAAATCTTGTTCTCTTTTTTTTAGTGGACATCACTCTGGACCCAACGTCTGCTCACCCTAACCTAGACGTGTATGGAGGGAGAAGGTTTTTTGTAGGGACTCGAGTATTTAGCGAGGAAAGATTCAGCTCCAAACAGTTATACTGGGAAGTGAAGGTGAGGGAAGATACCATTTTTAACAAAGAGAAACAGTCATGGTATGTTGGTGTAGTCACAGACATAGCCACTCTGACAAGGGCTGTTATGCCCTTAACCCCTGAGAATGGTTTCTGGGTTTTTACGTATGAAAAAGGGAAATGTTATTATGTCCCTGATGACCCTCAAATACCAGAATTGGGAAATGAAAGCCCTTTAATATTTCTAAGCCTACAAGAACCTGGAAAAGCAATTCTTACAACACTTGAAGTGTTCTTAGATTGTGACAGGCAGATGCTTTCCTTTTATGATGCTGAATCAAAGGTACATCTTTACAGTTTGTTTAACGTTGTGTCATCTAACACATTCTTCGCTGTATTCAGCCCTGGGTTACGTGACAAATGTCCCTTAACAGTTCAATGACTATGGATGACAAAGGTGGAAATACATATTAAATGAAATACCAATGTAACACGCTGAGACACTAACAGGGAATTCAACTGCGAAGATACATTACACTTTAAATGTATATTTACTACCTTTAGCAACATCATTTATGTAAATCTGTAATACAAGTATTGAATATCAACAACACTGTTGATTTCTGTATTGTGTATTGACATAAACTAACCTGATATTGAAATAATGTCATTTGAAAAACTCCTGTGCAACACCTCCACTCAGTGTTCTATTCAGTGCATTGAACAAACAGGACCAGGATGCCACTAATGACAAAGACTGACATACCCATACAGTTGTGCATTGAAAAATGATGTATTCACCTTATTCGTTGGATATGTAACAATTCTTTACTTAACAAACAGTAAGATATCTGTCTAATGCTGTGTTTTATGGTCTCCACTCTAGTGCCCTGCAGCTAGTCTTTGTGTATATGACATGGGTTTTACTAGAGATAGCTTGAAGCTGACAATTGATTGATGTTGGTGATAAAAACCTAAGAGAGGGAGTTTACGGGAGAGGGAGACAGCAGGGGTTTAAACTGCAGAACCCAGTTCCTACATTTGAATATACAAATAAATTTTATCAACAAAAAAAACGATTGTCACGCCCTGACCATAGTTTGCTTTTTATGTTTTGGTTGGTCAGGGTGTGATCTGTGTGGGCATTCTATGTTGTATGTCTGGTTTGTATATTTCTATGTGTTTGGCCTGATATGGTTCTCAATCAGAGACAGGTGTTTTGCGTTGTCTCTGATTGGGAACCATATTTAGGTAGCCTGTTTTGTATTGTGGGTTGTGGGTTATTGTCTATACGTTGGTTGCTTGTGTCTGCACTTTCGTTATATAGCGTCACGTTCGTTTTGTTGTTTTGTAAGTTTGTTTAGTGTTTTTTGTTTTGACACGAGTTAGATTAACACGAAGGGAGATCCTTTACAGGAGGCTTGGTGTTAGGAGGAGGCACCTGAAGGACCGGGCTGTGGGGGAGCTCTGGTGCTCTGGTGCGCAGCCCTGGCACCACTCCCCCAGGCTGGATAACTACTCTAGCCCGGACCCTCCAGAGTGCAGGCACAGGTTGAACCGGGCTGTGGGTGAGCACTGGAGATCTAGTGCCTACTACGCGCACCTCTCCCTTAGGCTCCACTCCCACATTTGCTCAGTACGAGCGGAGCGCAGGCATAGGACGCACTGCACCCTCCCAGTGCCCCGGAGACACAGCACGCAGAGCCGGCGCAGGATACCCTGGACCGAAACGGCTTACTGGAGACCAGACACACTGAGCAGGCACAATACGCCCTGGCTGGATGCCCACACTCAAATGACACTTTCGGGGGGCTGCCCTATAGCGCACCGGGCTATGGGCAGTACTGGCGACACCGTGCGCTTAATGGAAAATGACTCAAGTAGAAGTGAAAGTCACGAAGTAAAATACTACTTGAATAAAAGTCCAAGTATTTGGTTTTATTAAAATGTTTTAATGGAATTACTCAAATATATTTAAAAGTATTGATAATTAAAAATTCCTTATTATGAAAACCAGACCGCAGAATCTTGTTTTATTTTAACTTATGGATAGCCAGGGACACACCCCAACACTCAGACATTAATTTACAAATGAATAATTTGTGTTTAGTGAGTCCGCCAGATCAGAGGCAGGGGATGACCATGGATGTTCTCTTGATAATTGTGTGAATTAAAGCATTTTCCTGTCAAAATTAAACGAGTACTTTTGGGTGTCAGGGAAAATGTATGGAGTAAAAAGTACATTATTTTCTTTAGGAATGTTGTCACGTTCCTGACCTTATTTCCCTTGTTTTGTCTTTATTTAGTATGGTCAGGGCGTGAGTTGGGGTGGGCAGTCTATGTTATTTGTTTCTATGTTTAGGTTTGTTCGTTTGGCCTAATATGGTTCTCAATCAGAGGCAGGTGTTTGTCATTGTCTCTGATTGGGAACCATATCAAGGTAGGCTGTTTTCACTGTTTGTTTGTGGGTGATTGTTGCCGTGTCTGTGTTTGTTTCGCCACACGGTACTGTTTTCGTTCGTTTGTTCACGTCGTTTATTGTTTTGTATTTTGTCAGTGTTCTGTTTGTTGGATCTTCATTAAAATTATTCATCATGAACATTTACCATGCTGCGCTTTGGTCCGATCCTTGCTCCTCTTCAGACGAGGAGGAAGACGAGCGTTACAAATGTAGTGAAATAAAAGTAAAAGTTATCAAAAATAGAAATAGTAAAGTAAAGTACAGATACTCCAAAAAACAACTTAAGTAGTCATTTAAATTATT
This sequence comes from Salvelinus namaycush, assembly GCF_016432855.1. Classification (NCBI taxonomy): domain Eukaryota; kingdom Metazoa; phylum Chordata; class Actinopteri; order Salmoniformes; family Salmonidae; genus Salvelinus; species Salvelinus namaycush. Next base: position 53,172,091 of record NC_052314.1, read on the forward strand.
TTTTACACCACTTTTTAATGGCAGTGATAGGAGATAACTGAGGATGGATCAACAACCTTGTAGTTACTCCACAAGAAGGAAGCCTGTGCAAAATAAAAATATTACGAAATATTCATTCTGTTTGCAATAAGGCACTAAAGTAAAACTGCAAGAAATGTGGCAAAGAAATTAGCTTTGTTCTGAATACAAAGAGTTATGTTTTTGGCAAATCCAATGCAACGCATCACTAAGTACCACTCTTCATATTTTCAATCATGGTTGTGGCTGCATCATGTTATTGATATGCTAGTCATCAGCAAGAACAAGGGAGTTTTCTTGGATAAAAAGAAAAGGAATAGAGCTAAGCACAGACTAGAGGAAAACCTGGTTCAGACTGCTTTCCAACAGACACTGGTAGATAAAGTAATCTTTCAGCAGGACAATAACTTAAAACACAAGGCCAAGTATACTGTATACTGGAGTTTACCAAGTCGACATTGAATGTTCCTGAGTGGCTAGTTACGGTTTTGACTTAAAAATGTCTGTCTAGCAATGATCAAACACCAACAAATTCTTATTTTCTATGACGGCCTAGGAACAGTGGGTTAACTGCCTTGTTCAGGGGCAGAACGACAGATTTTTACCTTGTCAGCTCAGGGATTCAATCTTGCAACCTTTCGGTTACTAGTCCAACGCTCTAACCACTAGGCTACCTGTCGCCCCCAAGTCCCCTCTTAGAGACTTACCCAGAAAGACTAAAAGCTGCAATCGCTGCCGACTGTCATTCTAACAGGTATTGACTCAGGGCTGTGAATACTTATGTAAATGAGATAATTCTGTATTTAATTTTCAATACATTTGCAAACATTTCTAAAAACATGTTTTCCTTTAATCATTATGGTGTATAGTGTGTAAATGGGTGAGGTGAAAATAATACATTTAATCCAGCTGTAACACAAGATGTGTAATAAGTCAAGGGGTATGATTATGAATACTTTCTGAAGGCACAGTGTTGCTCAACTGTTAGTAAATGAATACGCCTTAGGGGTGTTTGATGGAAAAGAGAAAGTGAAAGTACTGACCGTGAGAAAAACAGGAGTTTACAGGAGAGGGAGAATTAAGTGATTCTCAGTCTTTTGTTAAGATTGGTAGAATGCAAACGTGATATTTAACATTTAGTATACAAACACTGATATGTCAGTCGGTTATAGGGTGATCAGAAGATTCCAAAGGTAAATGTTGATCGTGCAATGGAAACTAATCGAAGGATCACGCGCTCAGGTACAAATGCATTTTATTATTTGATTACCTCTCCATTACAAATACCTTCCTTCTCTCCGCTCTTCTCCTTACTTTAATCTTTAAACAGTGGTAATTTCTGAGTAGTCTCCTGTCAGTTTTGACCAATGACTTAGTTCAAAGAGATGTTTTAATTAATTATTACATTAATTATTGTTGTTTACAATCTAGTCATAACCAATGTTCCCTCAAATTTTCTTCAGCACTGAGCAACTTTCAGGTCTGCTGAGCGCAAACTTGAACATTGTGAAAATTCTTTGCAACTTCTGGCTCGAAATTACTGTGAACACTAAGGCTGTACCCGCTTTAAGTACAGTTTTAACATTGGCCAATTATTATTATTCCCATACCTGTCACGTCTGCTCCCGCTCTTCCCTTCCGCTGGCGCTTGAGGGCGCCAGATTACCCTGCATCACACGCTCCTGCCATCCATTACTCACACCTGCCCTCCCTCGTCACTTGCATCAGCGATATTGGACTCACCTGGACTCATTCATTACCTGTTTATTTCCTCCCCTATATTTGTCAGTTCCCTACCTCTGTTCTCTGCTGCTGCATTGTATTGTTCTTGTCTTTTGAATTTGTTTCTGATGCTGTTCCTGTCTCGTCTCTGTCCGTTAAAATTAAATGTTTTACTCCCCGTACCTGCTTCGTCTCAACAGCATCATTCCGCGTGGCAATACCATTATTACTGAGAACCAGACACATTATGCTACCCTACTGAGCTTATTCAAGACCACTCAAAATACCACACTGTCCCTTAGAAGACAAAAAAGGATCTTACCTGACTCGCTTTTCAAAGATGGCTGGAAATGCAGACATTTTGTGCTCTTGTGGGAAGTAACCACTCCTCAATTGGTTTACCCTTTTTCTCCCCAATTTTGTGGTATCCAATTGGTAGTTACAGTCTTGTCTCATCGCTGCAACTCCTGTACGGACTCAGGAAAGGCGAATGTTGAGATCCGTGCATCCTCCGAACTCAACCCAACGAAGCCGCACTACTTCTTGACAAAATCCCCGTTTAACCCGGAAGCCAGCCACACCAATGTGTCGGAGGAAACACGGTACACCTGGCGACCGTGCCCCCCACAGGAGTCGCTAGAGGGGTGATTGGCCAAGGACATCCCTGCTGGCCAAACCCTCCCTAACCTGGACGACGCTGGGCCAATTGTGCGCTGCCTCATGTGTCTCCCAGTCGCATCCAGCTGCGACAGAGCCTGGACTAGAACCAGGATCTCTAGTGGCACAGCTAGCACTACGATGCAGTACCATTCCCCAATTGTTGACTAGAAATTAGGTATAACTGGGCTAATAACTCACTAACTAGAAAATAATATGAACAAATGTGCACAGATGGCTACATGCAGCTCTCGCTTTGATCTCAAAACAAGCACATTTACTCATGACCGCTCATACTGTAAACACAGTCCAGTTCAAAGTGAATGGCACATTTCCGTATATCGCAATGGCTATTTGCATATAGGCCTACTGCAGCTCTGATTGATTGGTTATGGCGCACCAGTCTGTGTAGAGTAGGGGCTTGAGTCATCCTTGTCAATGCAATAGAATCCTACGTCGATGCGCTCTGCCTACAAGAAAATCTCTTGCATAATTTGTTTTGTTTCGGTATGTGACATCGAAAGTGACTAACGTTGCATTGATTCGAGCACAATTCCCACAGTAGAGCGAAACATTGATAGTGTTAAATAAAGGGGAAAACTCTAGAAAGTTGAGTGAAGATCAATCTTGTGCTTCTCTGCGCGTGCTGATATTTGTTCTGCGCTCAGCATAGAGGAAACATTGATCATAATTCCATACTGCATGATTGGTATACAGTGCATTCGGAGAGTATTCAGACCCCTTGACTTTTTCCACATTTTGTTATGTTACAGCCTTGTTCTGAAATTGATTAAATATATATTTTTTCTCATCAATCTACACACGATATCCCATAATGAGAAGCTAAAAACAGGTAAAAACGGAAATATCACATTTATATAAGTATTCAGTATTCAGACCCTTTACTCAATACTTTGTTGAAGCACCTTTGGCAGCGATTACAGCCTTGAGTCTTCTTGGGTATGACGCTACAAGCTTGGCACACCTGTATTTGGGGAGTTTCTCCCGTTCTTCTCTGCAGATCATCTCCAGCTCTGTCAGGTTGGACGGGGAGCGTCACTGCACAGATAATTTCAGGTCTCTCCAGAGATATTCGATCAGGTTCAAGTCCGGGCTCTGGCTGGGCCACTCAAGGACCTTCAGAGACTTGTCCCGAAGCCACTCCTGCGTTGTCTTGGCTGTGTGCTTAGGGTCGTTGTCCTGTTGGAAGATGAAGGAAGGTCAAGGATCTCTCTGTACTTTGCTCCATTCATTTTTCCTTGACCCAGGTTAGTCTCCCTGTCCCTGCCTCTGAAAAACATTCCCACAGCATGATGCTGCCACTGCCATGCTTTATCGTAGCGATGGTGCCAGGTTTCCTCCAGACGTGACGCTTGGCATTCAGGCCAGATAATCTTGGATCTCATGGTTTGAGTGTCCTTTTGTGCCTTTTGGCAAACTCCAAGCGGGCTGTCATGTGACTTTTACTGAGGCGTGGCTTCCGTCTGGCCACTCTACCATAAAGGCCTGATTGGTGGAGTGTAGCAGAGATGGTTGTCCTTCTGGAAGGTTCTCCTATCCCCACAGAGGAACTCTGGAGCTCTGTCAGAGGGACCATCAGGTTCTTGGTCACCTCCCTTACCAAAGCACTTCCCCCCCGATTGCTCAGTTTGGCCAGCCAGCCAGCTCCAGGAAGAGTCTTTGTGGTTCAAACTTCTTCCATATTAACAATGACGGAGACAACACTGTTCTTGGGGACCTTCAATGTTGCAGAAATGGCTTGGTACCCTTCCCCAGATCTGTGCCTCGACACAATCCAGTCTCAGAGCTCAACGGACAATTCCTTTGACCTCATTGCTTGGTTTTTGCTCTGACATGCACGTTCAATTGTGGGACCTTATATAGACAGGTGTGTGCTTTTCCAAATCATCTCCAATCAATTGAATTTACCACAGGTCTACTCAATCACGTTCTATAAACATCTCAAGGATGATCATTGGAAACAGGATGCACCCGAGCTCAATTTTGAGTCATATAACAACAAGTATAAATACTTATACTGATGTAAATAATTTCTGTTTTTTATTTGTATTAAATGTGCAAACATTTCTAAAAACCTCTTTTCACTTTGTCATTATGGGGTATTGTGTGTAGTATGATGAGGATTTAAAAAGAGTAAGGTTATAACGTAACACAATGTGGTAAAAAGTCAATAGGTCTGAATACTTTCCGAATGCACTGTATTTTACCCTTCAATGAGTGGGTCCCCTTTCATGATGAGCACAAATTGTGGTAGAAAGCCAACTTGTAAATCAATAAACCTTCGGTGTGGTGAACGTGAAGATAATGACACGCTCTAAAGGAGAGAGTGGACAGACTCCCTCTTTTTCTCGCTGGTCTATTACCACTCTCGTCTACAAGGTATAATAATAATTATTTGAATGATTATTTAAATATACTATGATATTCCGATTCAGCCATTAATCTACTTGATTACCAGAAGATCCCGTCCATTTTTAACCGCATAATAACAGGAAATGAAGGTGGAGGGACCATGCAATCAGGTACACAAGCATTTAATAATGCTGTGTGATTACCACCCTTCCTGTTATTGTTGAACAATGGTGTTCTTATTTGTCTCCCTGCACTTACAGAAAATCACATGATTTCACGTGAAATTTCACATGTAAAATCATGTGAAAACTTGTTTTTGGATCACTTGTGTAGTTTCATGTTATCACATACTGCTTTACATGGTATCACATTAACTTCACATCAGTCAGCTTCTATTATAATGGTTTTCTACAGTGTATGTTCTATGTAGAATCAGTGAGTCCAATGTTCATTGCTATATTGCCAGGTCGCAGTTGTAAATGAGAACTTGTTCTCAACTGGCCTAACTGGTTTAATAAAGGAGAAGTAAAAAAAGATTGACCAACCTTTTTTTATGACTTGGCATGATAACGTAAACAAAATAGTACAGCTAGACTATGTCTGAAAGTAAAAAATTCAGCCTCTCAATCATTATTCATTAGTCTCTGTAATGTAACAGTGTTGTCCTCTTTCTTCAACACAGGGGTATTGCTCAGGGTACTGATACTGGCTGCTTTCACTGTTACCATCACAGCTCAAAAACCTGGTGAGAATGTTTACTCTTTTAATTACATTAGTTTCCAGTTACCCACTAAAACAATCTCTTGGTTATTTAAGACCTAACAGGACTTGAATGAGTATTCTTCATCATACGTTCTTATTTCTTTCCCCCTATACCCAGCCCCAGAGGTCTTCACCTTGACGGTTCCTAATGGTCCCATTTTGACCCGGTTGAACGCCTCTGTCACTCTACCTTGTGAACTCTCACCTATCTTCAATGTTGAGCCATTGGAGGTGCGCTGGTACCGGTCCGAGAACTCCAACAGACCTGCCTTGTTGTACAAAGATCACAAGATCCAGGAGGCCCCTGTGGACCCTCGGTACAGGGGCAGGGTTTCTCTAACTGGGGGGCTGGAGAGAGGGAACGTGTCTCTGACACTGGAGAGGGTGACGGTGGAAGACAGGGGGGAGTATGTGTGCCATGTCAGCAATGAAAGGTGGTATGAAAAGGCCAATGTGTATCTCTCAATGAATGGTAAGAGGCTTATGGCTGAAACGGTTTAAACATGATTTTACATCTGCAAAACTGGACCGAACTCTACATAAAATATAGAATACTCACAATAAGGTGGCACTTATTTTTTACAACTTCAAAGTAATGTGATTGTCATTGTAGTTTCATTGTAGTTTCCCTCCACACTCCCTTATCTCTCCATCAGTGACAGGCAGCGCACCAGTTCTCTCTGTGGCCAGTGGAGGAGGAGGTCAGGTGAACGTTACCTGTTCATCAGAGGGCTGGTCACCACAACCTAAACTCACCTGGAGAAACAAAGAGGAGACCGAGATAAAAAATGAACAAGTACTCTTCACCTCAGGTAATTACATAGACAGTAATAGATCATCACCCCAGTTAAAACAATGGCCAAAGATGTAGGCCTAACATCCGTTTCCCAAAACACCACTCAGAGAGAACGTTCTCTATGTGTGTCATTGGAGTGTCGATAATGATAGGGTTGAAAGAAAGGCAACGCTGCTCCCAGATCAGTTTCCTCTATTCAAAATCTTACCTTAACATTAGAATGAACACAGACGACTGATATTGAGGAGGAATATTCTAATGCCTTAGTCTATAATACAGTTAGCTCCAAAGTATTGGGACAGTGACATTTTTATTTATTTAGGCTCTACTCCAGCACTTTGGAATTGAACACAATGATTATGAGGTTAAAGTGCAGACAGCCTCAGATTACTGCTGACAATATTCATCCATATCGGGTGAACCGTTTAGAAATTCCAGCACTTTTTGTACATAGTCTACCCCATTTTAGGGGACCAAATGTTTTGGGATAAATTCACTGAAAGTGTTCAGACCCCTTCCGTTTTTCCACATTTTGTTACGTCACAGCCTTATTCTAAAATTGATCACATTTTTTGCCTAATCAGTCTACACACAATACCCCTTAATGGCAAAGCGAAAACAGTTTTTTTGACATTTTTTTAAAAATTTATTAAAAATAAAAAAACAGATACCTTATTTACATAAGTATTCAGACCCTTTGGTATGAGACTCAAAATTGAGCTCCGGTGCATCCTGTTTACATTGATCGTCATTGAGATGTTTCTACAACTTGATTGGAGTCCACCTGTGGTAAATTCAATTTATTGGACATGATTTGGAAAGGCACACACCTGTCTATATAAGGTCCCACAGTTGAAAGTGCTTCTCAGAGCAAAAACCATTCCATGAGGTCGAAGGTACTGTCCGTCGAGCTCCGAGAAAGGATTGTGTCGAGGCACAGATCTGGGGAAGGGTACCAAAAAATGTCAACAGCATTGAAGGACCCCAAGAACAAAAGTTTGGAACCACCAAGACTCTTCCTAGAGCTGAGCAATCGGGGCAGAAGGGGCTTGGTCAGAGAAGTGACCAAGAACCCAATGGTCACTCTGAAAGAGCTCCAGAGTTCCTCTGTGGGGATGGGAGAACCTTCCAGAAGGACAACCATCTCTGTAGCACTCCACCAATCAGGCCTTTATGGTAGAGTGGCCAGATGGAAGCCACTCGTCAGTAAAAGGCACATGACAGCCTGCTTGGAGTTTGCCAAAAGGCACCTAAAGACTCTCAGACCATGATATACAAGATTCTCTGGTCTGATGAAGCCAATATTGAACTTTTTGGCCTGAATGCCAAGGATCACGTCTGGAGGAAACCTGGCAACATCCATACAGTGAAGCGTGGTGGTGGCAGCATCATGCTGTGGGGATGTTTGTCAGGGGCAGGGAGACTAGTCAGGATTGAGGGAAAGATGAACGGAGCATAGTACAGAGATATCCTTGATGAAAACCTGCTCCAGATCGCTCAGGACCTCAGACTTTGGGCGAAGGTTCACATTCCAACAGGACAACGACCTTAAGCACACAGCCAAGACAATGCAGGAGTGGCTTCGGGACAAGTCTCTGAATGCCCTTGAGTGGCCCATCCAGAGCCCGGACTTGAACCTGATCGGACATCACTGGAGAGACCTGAAAATAGCTGTGCAGCGACGCTCCCCGTCCAACCTGACAGAGCTTGAGAGGATCTGCAGAGAATGGTAAAAACTCCCCAAATACAGGTGTGCCAAGCTTGTAATGTCATACCCAAGTAGACTTGAGCCTGTAATCGCTGCCAAAGATGCTTCAACAAAGTGCTGAGTAAAGGGTCTGAATACTTAGGTAAATGTGATATTTCAGTTTTAATGTTTACCTTGTCTAATAACCTGTTTTTGCTTTTTCATAATGAGGTATTGTGTGTAGATTGAATAACGTTGTAACGTAACAAAATGTGGAAAAAGTCAAGGGGTCTGAATTCTTTCCGAACGTACTGTATTTCCTCAAATATAATATTTATTTATTTATTTTTCTGCTGCCTCTTGGGCCGCCAATGGGCCTGAGCCCCGGGGCTTCATCCCCGGTAAGCCCCAACATTTATCCGGCCCTGGTTTTCTGATCAACGCCCCTAGCTTTTTTAAAGGTGTCTGTGACCAACAGATGCATAACTGTATTCCCAGTCACGTGAAATGCATAGATTATGGCCTTATTTATTTCAACTGACTGATATCCTTATATGACCTGTTGCATGTTGCGTTTATATTTTGTTCAGTACACAATAAAAGTAACAAGCTTGATGCAGTCATTGCATGCTATTAATATGGGAGCAAATACTTCTTACTACTTAAAAAAAACGTTTTACTACTTTAATACACATATAAGCTAATTTGTCCCAATACTTTTGGTCCCCTAGAATGGGGTGGCATTATACAAAAAGTGCTGTAATTTCTAAACGCTTCACCCAACATGGCCAATACCCTTAAATTAAAGCTGACAGTCTGCACTTCAACCTCATATTCATTGTATCATTTTGCCCTGTTAGTAAAGGGCCAAAACAACAACAAAAATGTCCAATACTTTTGGAGCTCACTGAATAATAGTAATGTTGTTACACAAAATGAAATATATTGAGGTAAAAATTTACTTTAGCCAGTAATACCAAAATATTACTAAATTGATTGAATATGCAATATGAATCTATGCAGCCTATGCCTATTTATTTAAAAATGCAGAGATATCGGTTTTCATTTTTTTTAAGGATCTTTCACTTGTTTGTAACAATTGCAAAGATATTGTAAACTTAGTATTTGAGTTCAGCTTTGTTCTGAATTTATCAGCGGTTACAGAAATACAGGTGATTCGTGGGAGGGCAAAACATAATCTAAAAACAAATGTACCTGTTCTACGTGTGGTCTGAGTCAGTTGTTAACTTACGATTGTTTTCAAGTGCAACTTAATGAAGTAACGATGGTTTTAGGAAACAGCTCAGAGATATAACGATGCTTGTACAAAGGTTTTAACGATGAACTTAGCCTCAACACTAGAACCGACATAGCGTCCCCTGCCATTTGATTTTGTAATAAAAATACATCTGCCATTTTGAAAGCAATTTTCTCCCCCTAAATAGTTATATTTTACATTGCTCGGTTGTCAGAATTTTTAAATCACAAACAGAAAAGTTTATAGAACCTGTTTACTTTTTCAGACCGATTCCTAACTTAAGGAGCCAAGACAATTGCGCTGCTGGGCGTTGGTACCTAGGTGATAATATGCCTCTCTCCTCACTGAATGAACGCTGTCAATAGATAAATTGGCGATAGAAATTGATAATCGTGCACGTGACTTTACAATTACATTTGAATGAACTGAATGATGAGGAGGGTGAAGAGGTTGATTGAATATAGAACAATAGTGTAATGATGATGATGAAGAATTGTGAACACCAAGAAAGCATGCAACTGCGTGTCCTCCTCAGCATCGTGCACTAAATTCCTAAACTAGCTAGTTTAAGAAAGAGAAGGGCGGGCTGTACATTGATCCTGCTCCTCTAATTGGATAGAGCAAAGCAGTCTATTTCACCCAATCACTTCTCATCGTATGTTTTGGTCTGATCATTTAGAGAACTTAGAGGCTGATAACCTCTGTAATTCTAGTCTTAAGAAACCAGGCACTGTGCAATTTTAATGATTCAAAAAATTGTATCTATGAGTGAATCTCTCATAATAAATGGTTGTGTATCACTCCCTTCTCTCTGTAACAGATTCTCAGGGCTTGTTGAGTGTCAGTAGTTGGCTGCTGTACCCTCCCTCAGACTCAGATTGGCTCTCCTGTACAATCTCTCTGTCTGAGGAAGAGAAGAGAGAGAGTAGAGTCCTTCCTCACAAACCTGGTAAGTGTGTCTCCTACACAAACAGCATATCAAATCAAATGTATTCATCACACACAGTTTACAGCAGGTATAAAAGGTGCAGTGAAATGCTTATGTGCTAGCTCCCTCAATGCAGTACATTAATCAATATTGAAATAACAATGAAAAGAGTAGAGTAAAATATCCACATACAGTGCTTGTAGAAAGACCACACCCCCTTGGACCTCTTCACATTTTACAAAGTGGGATTAGAATGGATTTAATTGCCTTTTGTCAATGATCGACACAAAATACTTAAATCAAAGTGGAAGAAGAATGCTATAATTTCTTTCAGCGATTAATGAAAAATGAAACACTAATACACACAAATCTAAGTAAAGGAATGGAATAAGAATATATACACTACCGTTCAAAAGTTGTCACTTAGAAATGTCCTTGTTTTTTAAAGAAAAGCAAATTTTTTTGTTCATAAAAATAACATAAAATTGATCAGATATACAGTGTAGACATTGTTAATGTTGTAAATGACTGTTGTAGCTGGAAACGGATGGAATATCTACAGAGGCCCATTATCAGCAACCATCACTCCTGTGTTCCAATGGCACGTTGTGTTAGCTAATCCAAGTATAACGAGTGCTCTGAGAGATGGGAAGCAAGTTCAGGGAGTGAGTGTTTTAATAAATATACGTAACATAATACAAACAAGAAACCACGAACAACGCACAGACATGACACAGACCAGTGTCATATAGAGGGAAGGTAATCAGGGAAGTGATGGAGTCCAGGTGAGGGATGATGAGCAGGTACACGTAACAGTGGTGACAGGTGTGCACCATAACGAAGCAGGCTGGTGACCTAGATGCTGGAGAGGGAGCACACGTGATACCAAGTTTATCATTTTAAAAGGCTAATTGATCATTAGAAAAGGCTTTTTCAATTATGTTAGCACAGCTAAAAACTGTGTGCTGATTAAAGAAGCAATAAAACTGGCCTTCTTCAGACTAGTTGAGTATCTGGAGCATCAGCCTGTGGGTTCGATTACAGGCTCAAAATGGCCAGAAACCAGAACTCTCTTCTGAAACTCTTCAGTGTATTCTTGTTCTGAGAAATGAAGGCTATTCCATGCGAGAAATTGCCAAGAAACTGAAGCCCATTATTATTTTCAAAATTCTTCAAGCTCTGTCAAGGTGTTGGGGATTATGGCTAGACAGCACCTTTTGCCATAGATTGTCAAGCAGATTTAAGTCAAAACTGTAATTTAGCCTCAGGAATTTTCACTGTCTTCTTGGTAAGAAACTCCATTCTAGATTGGGCTTTGTGTTGTAGGGAATATCCTGCTAAAAGTTGAATTCCTCTCCCAGTGTCTGGTGTAAAGCAAACTGAATCAGGTTTTCCTTTACGATTTTTGGCTCTGCTAAGCTCCATCCCATTTATTTTCATCCTGAAAAACTCCCCACTGAAACACTGCCTCCTTATTTTCAAGCATTCCATACCATGATGCAGCCACCTCCATGCTTGAAAATAAGGAGGCAATTTTTCAGTGATGTGTTTGCTTTGCCCCAAACATAAGGCTTTGAATTTAGGCGTGTAGTGTATTCCTTAGCAATTTTATTTTTTGCAGTATTACTTTAGTGCCTTGTTACATACATATGCTGGTTTGGGAATAAAAAAATATATATATTCTGTATATTTTGTATTCTTCTTTTCACTCTGAGGTGACTCCACAATAATCTAAATGACAATGTTGTTGATCCATCCTCAGTTTTCTCCCATCACAGCCAATAAACTCTGAAGGTGTTTTAAAATCACCATGGTGACATCCCTAAGGAGTGTTCTTCCTGTTCTGCAGCTCAGTTCAGAAGGATGACTGCATATTTGATGTGTCTGGGTGGTTTAATACATCGTCCACAGCATAATTATTATCTTGACCATGCAGATATGTTCAATGTCTGATTTGTTATTGTTGCCCATCTACCAATCACTGCCCTTCTTAATGAGGCTTTCGAAAAGCTCTCTGGCCTTTGTAGTTGAATCTGTTCTTGAAGTTCAACACTTGACTGAGGGACCTTACAGATGTTGTATGTATGAAAAGTCATGACACCCCTATCATTTCACACAGAGCGTATCATTTGTTATGTGATTGTTTAAGCAAAATGTTGCTTTGAACTCATTTAGGCTTGCCTAAACAAAGGGGGTGAATACCTACGCATTGACTACATTCTATAGGCACTGTATCCAAATATCCACTCACCCCCACAAAAACTGAGGAGAACATGCTTAGGAAGCCTATCTGTGTTTTATGAGGATTTTAGAAGAATTTGGTTCATGTTGAATATCTGTGTGCAGGAGCCTGGAAAGAAGCTTTCATTGTGACTTTGGTCCTGTCTCTGCTCCTTCTCAGTGCTCTGTCAACTGTGGTCTGCATTCTGCTCAAACATAGAGGTATAAAACACATTCTTGTCATTAACAGCAATATATTGTCAATGATAATAACATTACTATATAGAGATTTGTTAACAAAGAATTTTCTTAAGAAAAGTCATCCTTGTTATCTTTCAGGGTCTTGCACGTTGTTTTCATCACAGAAAATTAAACACCATACAGATTGTAAATATGTGAAATCTCATCAGTGTGATGAAATTAGATGTGACACGTAGTAACATAAAACATGATTGATTTTATATTAACATGATTTTGATTGTGGCTTTGTTTTCAGATCAAATGAAGCGTGAACAGAGTAAATCAGGTAAGCTAACTGTTTCATTCTGAACACATTTGTGTGGGAGATATTCTCACATGACATGTCTGGAACTCAAATTTCTAAGTCGAATATCTCAAGTTTAGATTTGACTCTTCAACAATTTTATTCATAATTTTACACTGACTTGAATTTTCACTCAACAGAAACAAAAAAACTGTTTAAAGGTAATTAATGAGTATTCATGATCATAAACTATGGCATAACATTGACAATCATGCCTAATGTCTTAGTTTGGTTGGCAATATATTTACCTAACTATGTGTATTATGAATGTGCCCTGTTAGGGACAGAAAACAGTCTGGAGAAACAACCCGTCAAAGAAGGAAAGAATCTACAAGGTAAAATTGTTGAACATTATTTTCCGACACAATCTTCATTGTAACATCTGGTTTTACATTTACTTGGTATTTGTTTGTATGCAGATTGGCATCAGGTGAAAGGATTCAAAGGTAGGAAAAACAATCTATGCCAAAATGGTTAAATGTTTTTGTTTACGTTTAGGGGAAGTTCAACTTAAACACTTACTCTGTGAAGTGCGCGTGTGCAATAACTCAATTCGCCCTTGAGTGTAGTATTGATGGTACATTAGGGTATTTGTTTATTTTTTTAAGCAAAGTATAAGGGAGTTGTACTCCAGTCTAGTAGGTGGCGGTAATGCAACATTTATTGAATGTCAACCGCCGTTAAACCTCATCAAAGAAGAAGAATGAGAGACAACTCATTTGTGTAAAAAAAATTTTCATTGAGAAATACCAAACATCTTAGTTAGATGTATTGCACGACTAAGATCTCATCTGCAAAAAGTTGAAAATAATGACAGATTTTGTGAGTTATCTGAGATTAATTCGGACTATTTTGAGGAAGTGTATACAGGGTACGATGCCAAAATTGTTACATGTTTTTGTTTACGTTTAGGGGAAGTTCAACTTAATGTTAGATGGTTCCTTCGTCTATGAGCCAGGATAAAGTGTGAACCATGGTAATACGGGAGAGATAGGGGCATAAAGTGGCCATATCACCATTAATAAGCATGCTGATGCCTTAAGACATGGTACCCTACGACGTTCACAGAGAGCTTCGTACACCAAAATGTCTGTCGGAACCGGTCCAGAACCACTCAAAATCCCCCCCAAAAAACAAATAATTTAGTTTTTTTGAGTTGATTTGGCCATGCATTCATGTTGATTACTTCCCTTTTAAAAGGATTGTTATTTTGGCAATGAGGCCTTTAATCTACTTCGCCAGAATCAGATACCATTTTAATGTCTCCTTCCAGTATGAAGGAAGTTAGAGGTAGTTTGGCGAGCTAATGCTAAGTAGCGTTAGGGCAACGACTGAAAGTGTACAGGAACAGCTATATAAATGACCTAATTGCCAAAATCCCAAACTATCCCTTTAAGATAATTATTATATCGGCCTAGATCACACGACTTACATATCTTAATATTGGATGTCAATGAATAAAACCATATTCTCTTCCCTCAGAGAACATTACTATGGATGAAAACACTGCTCATGGTACAATTAGAGTGACTCAAGACGGAAAGACAGCTCAGTACATCAAAGAAAAAGAAACTATGAAATCTTCCGATCAAAGGCATCCTCATGTATTGGCTAATCAGAGTTTCAGATCAGAACAACACTACTGGGAAGTTAAGGTGAGGGATGAAACCGTGGATAAAGCTGTGGGTGACTGTGGTTAACTGTCATGGTATGTTGGTGTGGCCAGAGATAATGCTAAGAGAACATCTACAGTCGCTGTAACACCTCTTCATGGATTCTGGACTCTCTTTTATGAAGAAGGAAAGGGTTTCCATGTCAATACTGACCCTCCAACCTCAGTACATGTGAGCGAAGATCTCTCTATGGTAGGAATGTTTCTAGACTGTGACAATCAATCTCTGTCTTTTTATAATGTTGATACAGAGTCACATATCTACACTTTTTGGAATGTGGTGACATCACACAAGTTTACTCCTTTGTTCAGCCCTGGACAACATGACCCACACCCAATAACAATATTGAATGAAAACTAAGAGATGAGGGTTAAAACATGTCACATGAGACATGTCCAACAATACTGCTCTTCAATAGAACAGACATGTTGAAGACAGGAACACGTGGTCAGAGATATAATTGTATACCTGAGTGTTATTTAGTGATGCTCAGGTGTATATGGTTTGTCGTCTGAGGCACAAGGGTAATCAAAACAACTACAATTGTTCAACTTGTTGCTACTTGTAGTGAGATTATTGATGTACACTGTAATTCAACTGTAATAAAAGCTAGCAGTATCATATATTCTTTAATTCTGTTGAAAGCTTTTTAGATAACGATGTTAAAAATGTAATATGCTTAAATAAATTAATATCAAGAGTACAAGACTGACTGCAAAATATTTTCCATTGATCATGGTGTCCTGTCAGCTGCCACAATACAGCTTTTGTTTCAGATTCCAATGCTACACCCCCTTGTGGTTTAGTTAGTGCGCTGTACCGCGGTTTTGAATTTGTAATATGTTATTGACGTAATTTTGATAAATTACATTAAATAGTTATGTTTTGTAAAACAATTTGAAAAACAACAGACTAGTATGATCTAAGATTTTGTTACTCAATACAATGACAAAATGGAAAAATCAAGACTCCTTTTAACCAACATGCAACATGTCTACGGGCTTTAGAATGGAGACCTGTCCCTAGCTAGTATGATCTAAGAAGTACAACTGTTACATTTTGTTGTAAAATATATATATATTTTCATTTTTCCATCACTTCCATTGATTGTTAGCTAGCGGTGATTAAAGTTAGCAGACATTTGTAATGGTTGTATAAAAACTGAACCATGGATTACAGTTTCTCCTGGTCCATAGACCACTGTCAGGAAAAGGAACCATCTAACATCAAGTTGTAAAATAGTGAACTACTCCTTTAAGATGAATGCGCTAACAATAAGTCACTCTGGATAAAAGCATCTGACAAATGACTAAAATATATATATTTTTTTTATTTTTCTTTATTTATTTTTTTTATTTAGGGGTGGATCAGCTTAGTATTGCGGAAAGAATGTTGCTTCCAATGTAATTGTCTGCATCATTTCCATTCCCCCATATTTTTTTGCGTAAATATATATATCCATACACGCATGCATACATATACACATATATACATACACATACCTATATAGACATACATACTTTTTTAAAGAATATGCCTTTATTATTATTCCCCGCGACCCTACCACCAATCCCCCAATTGGAGTAAACTTATAAACACTTCTGCTTTTACCTTCAATTTCTACATCTTATACCTATCTTACAGACACAGTCCACTTTACAATAGTTCTCTCTTATTTGTTCTTAGTCCTTCCTCTATTTCTGTTGTCCATCCAATTTTATTTCCACTTGTAACTGTGCTATTTCACAAAAGCTCCGCACCTATACACATTTCACAGATCCCGTATGCCCTATATTGTTTATCTTGTTATTAGTCCCACCCTTCAGCTCCACCCAACCCCTCCCATCTATCTTCCAACATCATCCATTTCGGATTTCTATTTGCCATACATTTCTCAACTGTGCTGTGATGCTTCACAAAAGACCTGAACCTTCCTATTCTCATAGCCTCCACAGATTGTAAATCAAAAATAAACATCTTTGCCAAAATAATTATTATATTATTGATTGATTGACTATGGCTTTTCAAATCCCCCAGTATTGCTATCTGTAGCGTTAGTTTTAGGCAAATGTTGCAATTCTTCAGCCATTCCTGGACCTGTGACCAAAAACGAGCTACATATGGACAATACCAAAATAAATGATCTAATGACTCTGCCTCCTCACAACAGAATCTGCAGAGCTGGGAAGATTGTATACCCCATATATATAACATTCTATTAGTTGCAAGAATTTTGTACAGTAATTTATATTGAAAAATTCGAAGTTTTGAATCCGGCGTTGTTTTGCGTATCAATTCATAAACCATGTGCCATGGAATGGGTACATCGAAAATCTCTTCCCAACTATTTTGCAATTTGTATGGCACAGCTGTTAGTTTTTTGGTCCTTAAATGAAATTGGTATATGTTTTTATTTATCACACTTTTCTTTAACCATTTTTGTTCTTTAATACAGGGCCGACATACAAGTTCCTTACTTTTTTCCCCTTCTACTTGCCTCTTCCATTTTTGTGGTAATGCTGCAATTAATTGGTTGTAATTTTGGGTAGAGCAGACTTTTCCATATGTCTGTGTTAGCTGCATGTGTGACATAACTCCACCAGTCCTATTTATGATATCATTCACAAAAATTATACATTTTTTAAACATTTCTTCGATAAATACAGTTTTTTTATCAATTATTATATTTGAATTTAACCACAATATTTGTTGTACTATTTGTTCCGTCCTTTCAGGTGGATTAAACTGAAATTGCAACCAACTTTCTAAGGCTTGTTTAAAGAATAAGGATATTTTGGAGATTATTTCCTTTTCAAACAACCGAAAGTGAGCAGGTGTAATCTGAATAAAGGGAAAAAGGCCCTTCTTGAACATAGGATGAGACATTCGTACCAGTTTACTAGAGAACCAGTTTGGATTTAAGTATAACTTTTGTATGACCGATGCCTTTAGTGAGAGGTCTAATGCTTTAATATTTAATAATTTCTGCCCTCCGAATTCATATTCGTTATATAAATAGGCCCTTTTAATTTTATCTGGCTTGCCGTTCCAAATAAAATTGAATATTTTTTGTTCATATAATTTAAAAAACAGGTCACTAGGTGTAGGCAAAACCATAAGCAAATAGGTAAACTGTGATATGACTAAAGAGTTAATTAGGGTGATTTTTCCACAAATAGACAGGTATTTTCCTTTCCATGGTAGCAAGATCTTATCTATTTTTGCTAACTTTCTATAAAAATTTATTGGAGTGAGATCATTTCTTTCTTTTGGGATTTTTATACAGAGTATGTCCACATCTCCGTCAGACCATTTAATTGGTAAACTACATGGCAATATAAAATGTGTATTTTTTAGTGATCCAATACGTAATATGGTACATTTATCATAATTTGGTTTTAATCCAGAGAGGATAGCAAAGGTATCTAGATCCTCTATGAGGCCCTGGAGAGACTCTAGTTGTGGTTTTAAAAGAAAACATGAATCATCAGCGTACAATGACACCTTAGTTTTTAAGCCATGGATTTCTAATCCTTTAATATTAATGTTTGATCTAATTTTAACAGCTAACATTTCGATGGCAATAATAAATAGATATGCCGATAGTGGACAACCTTGTTTTACTCCTCTAGATAGTTTAAAACTTTCTGAGATGTAGCCATTATTTACTATTTTACACCTAGGGTTACTATACATAATTTTAACCCATTTTATAAGAGATTCCCCAAAATTGAAATATTCTAGGCATTTATATATAAACTCCAGTCGTACTTTATCAAAAGCCTTTTCAAAATCAGCTATGAAAACCAGGCCTGGTGTCCCCGATATCTCATAGTGTTCTATTGTTTCCAGTACTTGCCTTATATTATCTCCAATGTATCGTCCATGTAAAAAACCTGTCTGATTAGGATGAATAATATCTGACAAAACCTTTTTTATTCTATGCGCCAAGCATTTTGCTAGGATTTTTGCATCACAACACTGAAGTGTAAGAGGTCTCCAATTTTTTAATTGGACTGGATCTTTATATATACCACTTGGGTCCTGTTTCAGTAATAATGATATCAGACCTTCTTGTTGTGTGTCTGATAATCTACCATTTATATAGGAGTGGTTAAAACAAGTTAATAATGGTCCTTTGAGTATATCAAAAAACGTTTTGTATACTTCCACTGGTATGCCATCCAGCCCTGGAGTTTTCCCATCTTTAAAGGCCCCAATTGCAACATGCAGTTCCTCCTCTGTAATTTGGCCTTCACATGAGTCTTTCTGTTCAGATGTTAATTTTACATTATTAATAGGAAAAAAATCCATACAATTAGTTTCAGTTAGTGGAGATGGAGGAGCCTGAAACGAAAACATATACTTAAAGTACTTTACTTCCTCTTTCAAAATATCATTTGGTGAATCATGCGTGACTCCATCATTTGTCACAAGTTTTAATACATTTTTTTTGGTAGCATTTCTATATTGAAGATTGAAAAAGAATTTGGTGCATTTTTCCCCATATTCCATCCAGTTCGCTTTATTTTTATAATATATTACACTGGATCTTTCTTGAATAAGTTCCTCCATTTCTTTTTGTTTTTCCTCTAAATTATTCTGTGCCTCTATGGTACCGTTTTTATTGCTATCTAACTGTACTGTTAGTCCTTCAATTTCCTTTGTTAATATGGACTCTTTTGATCTAAATTGCTTTTGTTTTATAGATGAGTACTGAATTGCATGGCCTCTAAAGGCACACTTAAAAGTGTCCCATACAATAAGGGGATCTGCTGTACCTATGTTATGTCTGAAAAAGTCAGTTATAAAATCTTCTGTCCTAGTTCTAAACAATTTATCATCTAGTAGACTTTGATTAAATTTCCAATATCCTCGCCCACGTGGAAATTCTGTAAGAGAAATATATATGCCAATTATGTGATGATCCGACCGCATTCTATCCCCTATCAACACTTTTTTAACTTTTGGTGCCAGAGAGAATGGAATAAGAAAGTAGTCAAGACGACTAGCTTGATTCAGCCTCCGCCATGTATATCTCACTAAATCAGGGTATTTAAGTCTCCATATATCCACTAATTCCAATATATCCATGACATTCATGATTTCCTTAAGTGCCTGAGGGTGATAGTTTGTAGTGTGATTTCCTTTCCGGTCTATAGAGCTATTTAAGACCGTATTAAAATCTCCCATTATAATAATAGAGTCTAGTGTTGCTTGTAGAGTTGATAAATTCTTATATATATTTTCAAAGAAGCTTGGATCATCATTATTCGGACCGTATAGGTTAACAAGCCATATTTGTTTATTGTCCAATAACATATTTAAAATAATCCATCTACCTTGAGGATCTGTTTGGACAATTTGCACATTTGGATCAAAATTATTGTTAATTAAGATCATCACCCCTTTTGAATTTCTTTGCCCATGGGAGAAATATATTTTGCCCACCCAGTTCTTTTTCCACAAAACTTCATCTAAAACTGTTGAATGGGTTTCCTGTAAACAATAAATATTATAATCCTTCTCTTTTAGCCAGGTAAATACTGATCGTCTTTTCTTATTATCTGCTAAGCCATTACAATTGCAACTGGCTATACTTATTTCACCACTTACCATGAGACACACCTTTCATTCTTTTAATCAGAATATATTTTTGTAAACGTACTATTAAAAGGTAACATAATGATTGAGTGTCTATATAGTTGTACCATGATATTTGCATTTCTACTAAGTAAACCTCCAATTGGTCCCTACTATTCCACCCGCTAAAAGGCCTCATCTCGAGATGGCTTGTCATCCCAATGCCCGGCAGACCACGCTCGACCCCCTGTATCCCATAGCCCTGAACCGACTGGGATCCATTCTTTGAAAAGAGCATACAGTTCCATTTACCGAATTGAAGTAAATCAATTGCCATATGCATTTCCATTGCCCTCACCTCGATTTGTATTATATATAGCTGTGGATCATCCTCTATTGTACCTTACATCTTTTACTTCTTCTTTCGCAACAGTTGTGGGATACACACATACACACTCAGCCCTTACCCCCACACAACCATAAGCTCACTTTCTCAACAGTTGCACCATCCCAGAGCCCAACTCAAGATGGGTCATGATTTACAAATGCTATTGCAGTTGCAGCTGCATGAGAAGGCCTGCAAGACCGCGCAAAAAATAAGCAAAAATTGAAATTTATTTACCATTGTCATATCCTAGATAATGGCAGTCAAATGTACACCCTATTCCTGAAAAACACCCACAATACGGCCACCAGTCATGACCATGTCCCCACGCATCTCCATGCAGTCCGACCTTGATTCTGTGCCGCCAGGGCCACAATAATATACCCCCTCTCTGAATGTCCGAGTGTGACCCCCTCCCCATGGGTTACTGCAGCTAGTGTTGCCAGCACTGCCACTGCCTGGGTGGGGGTACCCCACCGGAATCCCCACCGGCTAGGTACAAGGTCGTCAAGGTTCTCATTAGCAGCTTTGAGAAATTCCTTGTATATTTTCCTCTCCCTTTAGGGGGCTTTGGCTTTGCAGGACCAACCCTGCCAAGCAGGCTCAGAATCTTGAGGGGGCAGTGCTGCTCTTGGTCTCTGACCTCATTTTAGCTGCATATAGACCGCTTACAGCGAGCACATAAAACAGTTAGGGACTTCTCCTTAATATCTGGGTCATTCAGGTGGGTGTCTAGGGTATAGGGCCATGGACAGTACCATTAAAATAGGATAATAATTAGATATAATTTATTAAGATAAAAAAAATGTAGTTTTCCATGATAGGACAATAAATAAATAAGACGTATAATTCATTATAAAAGTATATCCATCATCTGAACAACATTGAAAGCCCTCTCATACCCGGCTCACAGCAATACATTGGCTCTGGGATATGCAACCATTTCATTACTCACTCACTCAACTTTCCAAACATAACAAATAAAATAAAAAATAAAATAAACACAAACCATACCATCCACACATACTGTGCCTTCTGTTTACTTAGTTTTTATCTTCACTGTGTAAAAATAGTGCTTGTGTGTTCAATTAGTTATATGTGAAGATTTATAAAAAAGCTATATTTTTTGTTGTATTGTGACAATCAGTAACCGGGCTTGAATTGTGTTTAATGACTAAAATATTAATGTAGATGTACATGATTTGATATTCTATTGTTTGTCTGAGTTATGACAAAGTACTGGGTTTAAATATAGAATTTTTTTAACAAAGAATAATACTAATACAACATTTTTACTTCTGACAGTATGATTAGTATGATTTGGGCATTGTGCAATTATTAATCACACTTTGGATGGTGTATCAATATACCCAGTCACTACAAAGATACAGGCACCCTTCCTAACTCAGTTTCCGGAGAGGAAGGAAACCGCTCAGGGATTTCACCATGAGGTCAATGGTGATTTTAAAATAGTTACAGGGTTTAATGGCTGTGATAGGAGATAACTGAGGATGGATCAACAACATTGTAGATGATCCAGAATAATAACACAAATGGCAGGGTGAAAAGGAAGCCTGTACATAATACACATATTTTAAAACATACATCTTGTTTGCAATAAGGCACTAAATTAATACTTCAAAAAATGTGGTAAAGAAATGTAATCCTTGTCCTGAATACAAAGTGTTTTGGGCAAATCCCACACAACACTGAGCACCACTCTTCATATTTTCAAGCATGGTGGTGGATGCGTCATGTTAGGGGTATGCTTCTCATTTTTTGGGATAAAAAGAAAAATAATAGAGCTAAGCATTGTCCATTTTAGAATGCCCTTCTAGCCAATCAGAAACGAGTATTCAACAATTCTGCTTTTATTCACCATTATCACCATTAAATCGCTAACATAATAAACTCAGCAAAAAAAAGAAACGTCCTCTCACTGTCAACTGCGTTTATTTTCAGCAAACTTAACATTTGTAAATATTTCTATGAACATAACAAGATTCAACAACTGAGACATAAACTGAACACATGTTCCACAGACATGTGACTAACAGAAAAGGAATAATGTGTCCCTGAACAAAGGGGGGGTCAAAAACTAACAGTCAGTATGGTTTGTCCACCAGCTGCATTAAGTACTGCAGTGCATCTCCTCCTCACGGACTGCACCAGATTTGCCAGTTCTTGCAGTGAGATGTTACCCCACTCTTCCACCAAGGCACCTGCAAGTTCCCGGACATTTCTGGGGGGAATGACCCTAGCCCTCACCCTCTGATCCAACAGGTCGCAGACGTGCTCAATGGGATTGAGATCCGGGCTCTTCGCTGGCCATGGCAGAACACTGACATTCCTGTCTTGCAGGAAATCACGCACAGAACGAGTAGTATGGCTGGTGGCATTGTTATGCAGGAGGGTCATGTCAGGATGAGCCTGCAGAAAGGGTACCTGATAGAATAATTTATATGTTTTAAGATAATGACTAAAGTGTTCCACCCTGAAACTGTATAACTGTGTGAAATGTATTAGAATTATAAGACTATAATCCAATAATGTGTGTGTAAGACAAGTTAAGACTAAAACATTGGTTTACTATTTAGCAATAAGAGAAATGTATAGTTGAAACATCAAAGGACAACTGAACTGTCTACAGACGACCTTGTGATAACTCTGAAAGCAATAACAGGAAAGAGGCCTCCCCAACCTAGGTAGAGGAGTAACTGTTAGAAATGGCTTGCAGAAGATAATGAGATGTGTTAGTATAGTGGAAAAATACAGACTATCTGAGCAGGGAGTAGCCTATGACAGGAACTTGTATGTGTGTGTATAAAGGATGAGCTCTGAACTTGAGAGGGCAGAGCTCTCTGAATAAAGAACTAACCTATTGCAGAATCTGAGACTTTGTCTAGTTCTTCATTAACCCGAGATTTACAATCTTGGGGGAATTGGTCAAAGCTATAAAATAGTTCAGTTAGAACACTGTTATAAAAATTCTCGTGACAGTACCACATGAGGGAGGAGGATGTCTTCCCTGTAACGCACAGCGTTGAGATTGCCTGCAATGACAACAAGTTCAGTCCAATGATGCTGTGACACACCGCCCCAGACCATGACGGACCCTCCACCTCCAAATCGATCCTGCTTCAATGTACAGGCCTCGGTGTAACGCTCATTCCTTCGATGATAAATGCGAATCCGACCATCACCCCTGGTGAGACAAAACCGCAACAGGTCAGTGAAGAGCACTTTTTGCCAGTCCTGTCTGGTCCAGCGACGGTAGGTTTATGCCCATAGGCAACGTTGTTGCCAGTGATGTCTGGTGAGGACCTGCCTTCCAACAGGCCTACAAGCCCTCGGTCCAGCCTCTCTCAGCCTATTGCAGACAGTCTGAGCAATGATGGAGGGATTTTGCATTCCTGGTGTAACTCAGGCAGTTGTTGTTGCTCTCCTGTACCTATCCCGCAGGTGTGATGTTAGGCGTCTTAGGCGTCTCACATTACTGGCCTGTATAACTCAGTCTTAGGCGTCTCACAGTACGGACATTGCAATTTATTGCCCTGGCCACATCTGCAGTCCTCATGCCTCCTTGCATGCCTAAGGCACGTTCACGCAACTGAGCAGGGACCCTGGGCATCTTTCTTTTGGTGTTTTTCAGAGTCAGTAGAAAAACCTCTTTAGTGTCCTAACATGACTACAAAATATCTTATAAGTTACATGTAATCTTGATCCAAACATTTCAAACAACTTTCCTAATACAACTTCAGGTATTTTTTTACGTAAATAATCAATCAAATTTAAGATGGGATAAATTGTGTTCAATACCGGAGGAAAACAAAGAAAGAGCTTTCCAGGTCGTGCGCATCAAAGGCTGGACCCTCATTCTGAACTACCGTACTTCTTCATTTCTCTAAAGAAAAACATCAACCAATTTCTAAAGACTGTTGACCTCCAGTGGAAGCTATAGGAACTGCAAGCACATTTCTATTAAAACAGGCTTACCATAGAAACCCAATGGAAAACAGATTGACCTCAAAAATATTTTTCCCTGGATGGATTGTGCTAGGGGTTTTGCCAAATCAGTTCTGTTATACTCACAGACATTATTCAAACAGTTCTAGAAACGTTAAAGTGTTTTCTATCAATATCTACCAATTATATGCATATCCTGGCTTCTGGGCCTGAGTAGCAGGCAGTTGACTTTGGGCACACTTTTCATCCAGATGTGAAAATAGCGCTCCAAGCCATAAGAAGATTTATTAACGACCGTTCCACAGGTGCATGTTCATTAATTGTTTATGGTTCATTAAACCCTTTACAATAAAGATCTGTGAAGTTAATAGTTTTTTTAACGAATTATCTTTGAAAGACAGGGTCCTGAAAAAGGGACGTTTCTTTTTTTGCTGAGTTTATATGACACTCAGGTTGGCCGTTGACGTGCAGTGTGTTCCCTGGACTAGTTTCTGGGCAGGTGCAGGGATAGGACCACAAGTCTTATGTATTAAATGGAATCGACTGCACTGTGGTAGGGTAGAGAGTTCAGTAAGTTGGGTGGAGACCAAACCAAAGATGGGTAGTGTAGAGGGTGCATCTACAGAAATATAAATTATAGTGGATACAAAATAACCAATTGACAGTCGGCGGAAACCTGGCGGGGTGTGGTTGTAGCCGGACGGGGCAGGGGCGATGGGTTTGTAGCTCATCGTGATGTCACTACGAACCTCCCCGTACGACGATGCGCCACTTCTGTCTGTCCCGTCGACCCGGTGCTGATACAGCTTTACTGGTGGGCTGGGCCCCTGAGAGCTAGGAAGAGAAAGTCGTGGTCTTATGTTTATGTATGACATTCATTAACTATACTGTCAGTCTAGCCTGGTCCACAATACACTGTGTGCTATGGTGAATGTTTTGTACGGCCAATTGAGTTTGGGATGACAATGATTGAGGAATGTTGTTTAACTCATACAGATTTGGACCAGGCTGTCATGACGTTGTCAGTGGATTACTGACGTTTGCAAACATATGACTTAGCTAGGGAGTAACCCAACAACCCCAGCTGGTTTCAAACATTTGTCACAACAGTGCCTGTTTCTTCTAGCTACATCAGTTTAGCGGGCAACTTTTCACAGTAAGTCAGTACCTCATCTGGTCGGAGCCTATCTTTAAATGACTGCACTAACTAACGTTAGCTAGTTGGCTAGGTAGACAAGCTAACGTTAGCTAACTGTAGGTCGCTAACTAGTTACCGAACCAAAGGTCGACGAGATGACATCTTGCATCAGATAAATTGAAATGAATAGAAACGAAACTGGTTAACGGGTGGCCTAACTTGTGCACAACAAGGTACATAGCTATAACGTTCTAGTTACAGAATGCATTTACGTTCCATATGTTTAAGTATCTAAGTGGCCATTCAAAATGTAATAGAAAACAAAAATAATGGGGAATGCTTTCGAAATGTACCTTTCTAGGTGAAGATTTTCAGCCCGGTTGAAAAATATTTTCAGCCCTTTCTCCTGCTGAAAGGGGCGTGGCTGTTGATGCAAAGAAGAACTGTATATTCATAAGGTGGCGCGTTGTCATTGGCTGAATGAGGCTGAAAAGGTGAGCAGAACTGTCTATTTATCAGCGCCTTCCCTTCTATCTATTTAGAGGGTTCGGCACTGTTGTGTATTTTTTCATAATTTTGGGGGGTATTCAGAGTTTGAGTGTAAAGAAAAAAATCAGGTATAGGTATTATTTGATTGAGCACCCCCCAATGATTTCCCCCCCCTGTGGTTACATGATTTGTGGGCATGTCGATTTGATGGCTTTCCAGGTCGGCTTTTTCACAGTGACGCTACACATATTATCAGATCTCACAACACCTGGATAAGTGTTTAACATTTCCGGAATCACATCAATATGATATAGCAATCTTCTGAGATGCGTAGCGTCGACCTGGAAAATCACCTTTTGTCAACCATTAACCCATGTTGCTGCAGGACACGGGAAAGTGAAAGCACAATGAAATATATAGGGAGTGGGTAAGAAAAATGACTTTAGCGCTTACTAACTATTCCATTTGCATTCTCATTTTACGGTAGAATTGAAATGCACGGGATATATGTTGGAGGGTCATGAATCTATAGGATCATCGGAGGATCCTTAAAGTGAGGATACATCTGATGTTTACGACCGTTGGAAATTGAGGCACCATGCACTTAGGTACAAATGCATTTTCTATGACTTCTCCAGTAAAAGATTAGTTAACATTTAAATGAAAGGTTATCAGTTACCTCTTAATTGAAAAAGTTATGCTTCTATTCCCCCTTCTCACAACTCTCCACTTGCTTTTGTCCATTAAGAAATGTTACATTTATGACTTGCCTCTTGGATTTGTTACATTTGTTGTTTTCCTTTCATAGTAATAGGACATTTTGTTCGATTTATTCTTAATGTATTATTTCTAGTAATGTTTTATTATGCCTCTTACTATTAGGCATGTATTCTATATTCTTCCATTCAACTCCGTTAAAATGACTACTGTGCGTGTACTTTTCTAAAATGGCTGCTAGTGCTAGTGTGGCTATTTAGTCAATATACTGTAGTAAAAAGATAAAAAATGTCTGAAAGTCCAAAGTTCAGCCTTACAGGCTCTATCTGATCATTCACCTTCACCTGATTGCCAATGAACCCAAAAGCTTTACTTCTGAGACAAAAGGCAGGATCTGATTTGACCATGAGTGTACAAAACATTAGAGACTTCTGCTCTTTTCATGATAGACTGACCAAGTGAAACCAGGTGAAAGTTATGATCTTTTATTGATGTCAGTGTAGATGAATTGGAGGAAGATGGGTTAAAGAAGGATTTTTACACCTTGAGACAATTGAGACATGGATTGTGTATGTGTGCCGTTCAGAGGGTGAATGGGCAAGACAAAATACACTGCTCCAAAAAATAAAGGCAACACTAAAATAACACATCCTAGATCTGAATGAATGAAATATTCTTATTAAATACTTTTTTCTTTACATAGTTGAATGTGCTGACAACAAAATCACACAAAAATGATCAATGGAAATCAAATTTATCAACCCATGGAGGTCTGGATTTGGAGTCACACTCAAAATTAAAGTGGAAAAACACTACAGGCTGATCCAACTTTGATGTAATGTCCTTAAAACAAGTCAAAATGAGGCTCAGTAGTGTGTGTGGCCTCCACGTGCCTGTATGACCTCCCTACAATGCCTGGGAATGCTCCTGATGAGGTGGCAGATGGTCTCCTGAGGGATCTCCTCCCAGACCTGGACTAAAGCATCCGCCAACTCCTGGACAGTCTGTGGTGCAACGTGGCGTTGGTGGATGGAGCGAGACATGATGTCCCAGATGTGCTCAATTGGATTCAGGTCTGGGGAACGGGCGGGCCAGTCCATAGCATCAATGCCTTCCTCTTGCAGGAACTGCTGACACACTCCAGCCATATGAGGTCTAGCATTGTCTTGCATTAGGAGGAACCCAGGGCCAACCGCACCAGCATATGGTCTCACAAGGGGTCTGAGGATCTCATCTCGGTACCTAATGGCAGTCAGGCTACCTCTGGCGAGCACATGGAGGGCTGTGCGGCCCACCAAAGAAATGCCACCCCACACCATGACTGACCCACCGCCAAACCGGTCATGCTGGAGGATGTTGCAGGCAGCAGAACGTTCTCCACGGCGTCTCCAGACTCTGTCACGTTTGTCACATGTGCTCAGTGTGAACCTGCTTTCATCAGTGGCGCCAGTGGCGAATTTGCCAATCTTGGTGTTCTCTGGCAAATGCCAAACGTCCTGCACGGTGTTGGGCTGTAAGCACAACCCCCACCTGTGGACATCGGGCCCTCATACCACCCTCATGGAGTCTGTTTCTGACCGTTTGAGCAGACACATGCACATTTGTGGCCTGCTGGAGGTCATTTTGCAAGGCTCTGGCAGTGCTCCTCCTGCTCCTCATTGCACAAAGGCGGAGGTAGCGGTCCTGCTGCTGGGTTGTTGCCCTCCTACGGCCTCCTCCACATCTCCTGATGTACTGGCCTGTCTCCTGGTAGTGCCTCCATGCTCTGGACACTACGCTGACAGACACAGCAAACCTCCTTGCCACAGCTCGCATTGATGTGCCATCCTGGATGAGCTGCACTACCTGAGCCACTTGTGTGGGTTGTAGACTCCGTCTCATGCTACCACTAGAGTGAAAGCACCGCCAGCATTCAAAAGTGACCAAAACATCAGCCAGGAAGCATAGGAACTGAGAAGTGGTCTGTGGTCACCACCTGCAGAACCACTCCTTTATTGGGGGTGTCTTGCTAATTGCCTATAATTTCCACCTGTTGTCTATTCCATTTGCACAACAGCATGTGAAATTTATTGTCAATCAGTGTTGCTTCCTAAGTGGACAGTTTGATTTCACAGAAGTGTGATTGACTTGGAGTTACATTGTGTTGTTTAAGTGTTCCCTTTATTTTTTTGAGCAGTGTATTTAGGTGCCTTTGAACGGGGTATGGTAGTAGGTGCCAGGCGCACCGGTTTAAGTGTGTCAAGAACTGAAACGCTGCTGGGTTTTTCACGCTAAATAGTTCTGTATGTATGAAGAATGGTCCACCACCCGAAGGACATATAGCCAACTTGACACAACTGCATTGGAGTCAACATGGGCATAATCATTATGACAATTTTATTAACTTTATTGGTAAAGTATTTTGATACTTTGTATGTACCGACAATGTTTCTCTCTCTCAGGCTACCGCACACCTAAATCGTGATAATGTCATTCTGATGTCTTTTATCTTTTATGCAGGGTTGTGTCTGAGGGTGCTAATACTGGTTGCTCTCACAGTTCCCATCAGAGCAGCTCAACCTGGTGAGAATGTTTACACTGTTAATTTCATTAGTAACTAAAATAAATGGTTTCCTGGACACAGATTAATCTTAGTCTGGGATTAAAAAGTACTTTTTAATGGAGATCCAGGTTAGGCCTATGCTGAATTTGTGTCCTGGAAACTTGCCCTTCGAGTCTAGCACAAATAAGTCACCCTCTCTTTCTGTCTCTCCCCCCGTGTCTCTCCTTCTCCAGCTCCGGAGACGTTCACCTTAACTGTACCTGATGGTCCAACCTCGACCCTGTCTGGCTCCTCGGTCTCTCTACACTGTCAAGTCTCACCTCGCTTCAATGTGGAGCCATTGGAGGTGTGCTGGTACCATTCCAGTAACTCACACAGTCCTGCCTTGTTTTACGAGGACCACAAGATCCAGGAGGCCCCTGTGGACTCCCGTTACAGGGGCAGGGTGTCTCTAACTGGGGGGCTGGATAGAGGGAACGTGTCTCTGACACTGGAGAGGGTCACACTGGAAGACAGGGGGGAGTATGTGTGCCAAGTCACCAGTGAACAGTGGTATGAAAAGGCCAGTGTCTTCCTCACAGTGAATGGTAAGTGTTATCTCTCACAGTGAAAGTGTGTATTGTGGTGTCACCCACAAAGCACCTGATCCGAGATCAGCACTCCTACTCTGATATACTTCTGAATACAGGCCTAGTAGTCTTTGGTACCACAGAGTACAAAGAAAATGGCAGTTACATTTGCCACCTCTCAGTTTAGAATTGCATTAGGAGTACAGCACCTACAAACTTTAGCCTTATATAGCCCCCCCCTCCAAAAAAAATCTATGGGAGTGATAGGGGCATCCGTGTAATGTAAAATAATGAGCAAACCATCCTTTAAGTGATTTGAGTTGTTTGGCCATGACATTTAGAAAATTGTGTGGATGCCCCTATCACTCCCATTGCATTTTAGCTAGCGGGGGCTAACGTTAGCTGACGTTTGTAGTGGTTGTTTAAAAGAAAACCAATACAGTTTATCCTGGCCCATAGACTACTTTCAGAGTGAGGAACCATCTAACATTAATTTGTAAAATACATATCTTGCATTCTTCCAATTTATTCTGTCATTAAATCGGTGTCCTAATAGTTGTGGCTTGTCCCCCCTTATCTGTCCATTAGTAACAGGTAGTGAACCAGTTCTCTCTGTAGCTGAAGCAAGAGGAGGAGGAGGAGGTCAGGTGAATGTTACCTGTTCATCAGAGGGATGGTCACCACAACCAAAACTCATCTGGACAAACAAAGAGGGGACAGAGATCAGAAATGGACAAGAAGTACTCAACACCTCTGGTAATTACATTTTGGTACTTCCTGACACTGTCTCTGCTGACACAAATGTTATAGTACTTTTTTGGGGTTAAAAATCTGACCTGGGTTGTGGTGTACTTTCAGTTACACTACTTTGTGTAAGTCAATGTGAACATTTTGATTTCCCCTGCCCATCTTTTGGTATCAGATCCCCAGGGCTTGGTGAGTGTCAGTAGTTGGCTGCTGTACACTCCCACATACTCCGATTGGCTCGCCTGTACAGTGTCTCTGTCTGAGGAGGCAAAGAGAGCGGGCAGAATTCTTCCACATATATACACAGCTCCTACAGCTGTACCTGGTGAGTTTGTCTCCTACACAAACATCCTACCCACGATCAAATCCCTCTCTCCCCATCCCACAGACACTAGTTTAGAGGAGGATGATGAACATGTTGAAGAGATGTCTACAGTTCATTTTGGAAATTCATTTCACTGTGATGATGTTCTGATGATGTCATATCTTGAGAGCTTTTGAGGCATTTGATCCATGTTGAGTCTCTGTGTGCAGGAGTCTCCAAAGAAGCCTTCATTGTGACTCTGGTCCTGTTTGTCCTGTTTCTGGTCATCTGTGCTCTGTGCTCAGTCATCCTGTGGAAACGAAGAGGTATCTGGAATTCAGTCATATTAGTGTTTGTGATTTAATTATAATATAACAGTAATAATTACCCGAAAGAGAATTGTGTCATAAAAGATTTTGTCCATAAAATATTTAAACAATATTTTTTTATCTTTTAGGGTCCATGTGGTCTTCATCCCAAAAGTCCAGAAACAGTTCAGGTAGTGTATTTCATCTGATAAATAAACTGAGAATGAAATATGAGTTATGACATAACATAAACAATGAGTTTATTTTATTTTGACAATTGTGTCTCTATATTTCAGATCAAACTGAGCTGGGACAGAGGCCAGCAGGTAATTGTGTCATTTTGATCTCTGGGTGAAGGCTATCATAAGATACACGCAACTCACTTATTTTTGAGAACCTTTCCATTGACACGACACATGATATGCACATATCTCAATAGGATTTGACTCTACTTGTTCCACAATTTACCTTTTTACAATAATTTTAACCTTCTCCGTTCAACAGAGCAAAATAAAACTATTGCAGGTTGTTCACTATCATGATTATATAATTTTCTAACTTTGATTATCATTTAGTAGCCTAGTTTTGTATGAATTAAATATTTACTATTAATGAATTGCAGGATAATGACCTAAATGTGCTCTGCTAGGGGCAGAAAGCAAAGAACAGATACCAACTACTGATAGCAGCTGGTATAGAAATTAATCTGGAAGGTATTAAGTAATAGGGGGAAAACATTTCTTTACCCTCTAAAATGTGTCATGGCAAAAGTGCAGAAACAGTATCTCATCTGATCTGTGTTATAACTCATCTCACACTTAGTTTATTTATGACAGCATAAACCATGATGGATTTTATGTTGACATGATTGTGTCTCTATATTTCAAATCAAACTGAGCTAGGACAGGGGCCGGCAGGTAACTGTTTCATTCTGATCTCTCGGTGAAATGCTAAAACATGCTAATACATGATACTAACTTATTTCTGAGGAAACATTCCATTGACACCAAACATAATATGCACATATCTCAAAAGGGTTTGACTCTCCCTGTTCTACAATTCACCTTTTTACAATAACTTTCACCTTTTCATTCAACAGAGACAAAAAAACTAATTGAAGGTAATGTCCACTCGTAATATACTGTATATGATATTATATAACTTTGATAATGTAGTAAACTGATGAATTTCAATATTACTGAAATGTGCTCCATTAGGGGCAGAAAACACAATCCCGAGACCTACCGACCAGAGAGCACCTGGAAATGAAGTGAATCTGGAAGGTATAGTAAAAGGATCAAAAATGTATAATTTGATGATCATTTGTCATAATCACATTTAGATTCGACTGTCCCAGTTCCACATTCACCTTTTTACTATAACTTTCACCTTTTCCAATCAACAGAGACAAAAAAACGAATTGAAGGTAATGTTCACTCATTATATACTGAATATGATATATTATAACTTTGATAATGTAGTAACCTGATGAATTTCAATATTACCTAAATGTGCTCCGTTAGGGGCAGAAAACACAGTGCCGACACCTCCCAAACAGAAAGCAGCTGGAAAAGAATTGAATCTGGAAGGTAAAGTAATAGGAGAACAAATACAGTTGAAGTCTGAAGTTTACATACACCTTAGCCAACTACATTTAAACTCAGTTTCACAATTCCTGACATTTAATCCAAGTAAAACATTCCTTGTTTTAGGTCAGTTAGGATCACCACTTTATTTTAAGAATGTGAAATGTTAGAATAATAGTAGAGAGAATTATTTATTTCAGCTTTTATTTCTTTCATCACATTCCCAGTGGGTCAGAAGTTACACTCAATTGGTATTTGGCAGCATTGCCTTTAAATTGTTTAACTTGGGTCAAATGTTTTGGGTATCCTTCCACAAGCTTCCCACAATAAGTTGGGTGAATTTTGGCCCATTACTCCTGACAGAGCTAGTGTAACTGAGTCAGGTTTGTAGGCCTCTTTGCTCACACACGCTTTTTCAGTTCTGCCCACAAATGTTCTATAGGATTGAGGCCAGGGCTTTGTGATGACCACTCCAATACCTTGACTTTGCTGTCCTTAAGCCATTTTGCCACAACTTTGGAATTAAGGCTTGGGGTCATTGTCCATTTGGAAGACCCATTTGCGACCAAGCTTTAACTTCTTGACTGACGTCTTGAGATGTTGCTTCAATATTATCCACATAATTTTCATCCTCATGATGCCATCTATTTTGTGAAGTGCACCAGTCCCTCCTGCAGCAAAGCACCCCCACAACATGATGCTGCCACCCCCGTGCTTCACGGTTGGGATTGTGTTCTTCGGCTTGCAAGCCTCCCCCTTTTTCCTACAAACATAACGATGGTCATTATGGCCAAACAGTTCCATTTTTGTTTCATCAGACCAGAGGATATTTCTCCAAAAAGTACAATCTTTGTCCCCATGTGCAGTTGCAAACCGAAGTCTGGCTTTTTTTGTGGTGGTTTTGCAGCAGTGGCCTCCTCCTTGCTGAGCGGCCTTTCAGCTTATGTCGATATGGGACTTGTTTTACTGTGGATATAGATACTTTTGTACCTGTTTCCTCCAGCATCTTCACAGGGTCCTTTTCTGCTGTTCTGGGATTGATTTGCACTTTTCGCACCAAAGAACGTTCATCTCTATGAGACAGAATGCGTCTCCTTCATGAGCAGTATGACGGCTGCGTGGTCTCATGGGTGTTTATACTTGCGTACTATTGTTTGTACAGATGAACGTGGTACCTACAGGCGTTTGGAAATTGCTCCCAAGGATGAACCAAACTTGTGGAGGTCCACAATTTTTATTCTGAGGTCTTGGCTGATTTCTTTTGATTTTCCCATGATGTCAAGCAAAGAGGCACTGAGTTTGAAGGTAGGCCTTGAAATACATCCACAGGTACACCTCCAATTGACTCAAATTATGTCAATTAGCCTATCAGAAGCTTCTTATGCCATAACATCATTTTCTGGAATTTTCCAAGATGTTTAAAGGCACAGTTAACTTATTGTATGTACATTTCTGGCCCGCTGGAATTGTGATACAGTGAATTATAAGTGAAACAATCTGTCTGTAAACAATTGTTTGAAAAATTACTTGTGTCATGCACAAAGTAGATTTCCTAATCGACTTGCCAAAACTATAGTTTGTTAACAAGACATTTGTGGAGTGGTTGAAAAACGAGTTTAAATGACTCCAAACTAAGTGTATTTAAACTTCTGACTTCAACTGTATGCTACCCTTTTAATTGTATAATTTGATGATATTTTGACATAATCGTAAATTGACTTTACTGTCCCAGTTCCACATTCACCTTTTTACAATAACGTTCACCTTTTCCATTCAACAGAGACAAAAAACCTAATTGAATGTAATGTTCATTCATGATATACTGTATATGATATAACTTTGATAATGTAATAACCTGATGAATTTCAATATTACCTAAAGGTGCTCCGTTAGGGGCAGAAAACACAGTGCTGACCCCTCCCATACAGAAAGCAGCTGAAAAAGAATTGAAACTGGAAGGTATAGTAAAAGAATAAAACATTTATTACCTTCTTAATTGTATAATTTGATGATCATTTGTCATAATTGGATTTGTTTGTCCCAGTTCAACATTCACCTTTTTACAATAACTTTCACCTTTTCCATTCAACAGAGACAAAACAGTTATTGAATCTAATGTTCACTCATGATATACTGTATGTAATATTACTTTGATAATGTATTAAGCTGATTCATTTTTATTATACCTAAATGTGCTCCGTTAGGGGCAGAAAACACAGTGCTGAGACCTACCGAACAGAGAGCAGATGGAAAAGACTTGAATCTGGAAGGTATAGTAAAAGGATAAAACATTTATTACCTTCTTAAAACTTCTTATGGCTTAGATCCCGCTAACGGGATCGATATGACAACAGCCAGTGAAAGTGCAGGGCGTCAAATTCAAACAGAAATCTCATAATTAAAATTCCTCAAACATACAAGTATTTTACACCCTTTTAAAGATAAACTTGTTGATAATCCCACCACAGTGTCCGATTTCAAAAAGGCTTTACGACGAAAGCACACCAAACGATTATGTTAGGTCAGTACCTAGTCACAGAAAAACACAGACATTTTTCCTGCCAAATAGAGGAGTCACAAAAAGCAGAAATAGAGATAAAATTAATCACTAACCTTTGATGATCTTCATCAGATGACACTCAAAGGACTTCATGTTACACAATACATGTATGTTTTGTTCGATAAAGTTCATATTGATATCCAAAAATCTCAGTTTACATTGGCGCGTTACGTTCAGTAATGTTTTGCTTCCAAAACATCCGGTGATTTTGCAGAGAGCCACATGAATTTACAGAAATACTCATTATAAATGTTGATGAAAATACAAGTGTTATGCATGGAACTTTAGATAAACTTCTCCTTAATGCAACCGCTGTGTCAGATTTCAAAAAAGCTTTACTGAAAAAGCACACCTTGCAATAATCTGAGTAAGGGGCTCATACACAAAAAAAAGCCATACAGATATCCGCCATGTTGTGGAGTCAACATAAGTCAGAAATAGCATTATAAATATTCACTTACCTTTGATGATCTTCATCAGAATTCACTCCCAGGAATCCCAGTTCCACAATAAATGTTTGTTTTGTTCAATAAAGTCCATAATTTATGTCCAAATACCTCCTTTTTGTTCGCGCCTTGAGTTCACAAATCCCAATTCACGATGCGCAGGCCAGACGAAAAGTCAAAAAATTCCATTACAGTTCGTAGAAACATGTCAAACGATGTATAGAATCAATCTTTAGGATGTTTTTAACATAAATCTTCAATAATGTTTCAACTGGAGAATTCTTTTGTCTTTAGAAATGCGATGGAACGCAGCTACCTCTCACGGGAGCACGCCTGAATGAGCTCATGGCACTCTGCCAGTCACCTGACTCAATCAGCTCTCATTCCCCCCCACTTCACAGTAGAAGCCTCAAACAAGGTTCTAAAGACTGTTGACATCTAGCGGAAGCATTAGGAAGTGCAATCGGACCAAATTTACACTGTATCTTGGATAGGCAAAGAGTTGAAAAACTACAAACCTCAGATTTCCCACTTCCTGGTTGGATTTTTTCTCAGGTTTTTGCCTGCCATATGAGTTCTGTTATACGCACAGCCATCATTCAAACAGTTTTAGAAACTTCAGAGTGTGTTCTATCCACATCTACTAATAATATGCATATCTTAGCTTCTGGGCCTGAGTAGCAGGCAGTTTACTCTGGGCACCTTATCCATCCAAGCTACTCAATACTGCCACCCAGCCATAAGAAGTTTTAATTGTATAATTTGATGATCATTTGTCATAATTGGATTTGTTTGTCCCAGTTCAACATTCACCTTTTTACAATAACTTTCACCTTTTCCATTCAACAGAGACAAAAAAGTTATTGAATCTAATGTTCACTCATGTTATACTGTATGTAATATTACTTTGATAATGTATTAAGCTGATTCATTTTTATTATACCTAAATGTGCTCCGTTAGGGGCAGAAAACACAGTGCTGAGACCTACCGAACAGAGAGCAGATGGAAAAGACTTGAATCTGAAAGGTAAAGTAATAGGATAACAAATATATTACCCTTTTAATGGTATATTTTGATGATATTTTGACATAATCGTAAATTGACTTTACTGTCCCAGTTCCACATTCACCTTTTTACAATAACGTTCACCTTTTCCATTCAACAGAGACAAAAAACCTAATTGAATGTAATGTTCATTCATGATATACTGTATATGATATAACTTTGATAATGTAGTAACCTGATGAATGTCAATATTACCTAAAGGTGCTCCGTTAGGGGCAGAAAACACAGTGCTGACCCCTCCCATACAGAAAGCAGCTGAAAAAGAATTGAATCTGGAAGGTATAGTAAAAGAATAAAACATTTATTACCTTCTTAAAACTTCTTATGGCTTAGATCCCGCTAACGGGATCGATATGACAACAGCCAGTGAAAGTGCAGGGCGCCAAATTCAAACAGAAATCTCATAATTAAAAATCCTCAAACATACAAGTATTTTACACCCTTTTAAAGATAAACTTGTTGATAATCCCACCACAGTGTCCGATTTAAAAAAGGCTTTACGACGAAAGCACACCAAACGATTATGTTAGGTCAGTACCTAGTCACAGAAAAACACAGACATTTTTCCTGCCAAATAGAGGAGTCACAAAAAGCAGAAATAGAGATAAAATTAATCACTAACCTTTGATGATCTTCATCAGATGACACTCAAAGGACTTCATGTTACACAATACATGTATGTTTTGTTCGATAAAGTTCATATTGATATCCAAAAATCTCAGTTTACATTGGCGCGTTACGTTCAGTAATGTTTTGCTTCCAAAACATCCGGTGATTTTGTAGAGAGCCACATGAATTTACAGAAATACTCATTATAAATGTTGATGAAAATACAAGTGTTATGCATGGAACTTTAGATAAACTTCTCCTTAATGCAACCGCTGTGTCAGATTTCAAAAAAGCTTTACTGAAAAAGCACACCTTGCAATAATCTGAGTAAGGGGCTCATACACAAAAAAAAGCCATACAGATATCCGCCATGTTGTGGAGTCAACATAAGTCAGAAATAGCATTATAAATATTCACTTACCTTTGATGATCTTCATCAGAATTCACTCCCAGGAATCCCAGTTCCACAATAAATGTTTGTTTTGTTCAATAAAGTCCATAATTTATGTCCAAATACCTCCTTTTTGTTCGCGCCTTGAGTTCACAAATCCCAATTCACGATGCGCAGGCCAGACGAAAAGTCAAAAAATTCCATTACAGTTCGTAGAAACATGTCAAACGATGTATAGAATCAATCTTTAGGATGTTTTTAACATAAATCTTCAATAATGTTTCAACCGGAGAATTCTTTTGTCTTTAGAAATGCGATGGAACGCAGCTACCTCTCACGGGAGCACGCCTGAATGAGCTCATGGCACTCTGCCAGTCACCTGACTCAATCAGCTCTCATTCCCCCCCACTTCACAGTAGAAGCCTCAAACAAGGTTCTAAAGACTGTTGACATCTAGCGGAAGCATTAGGAAGTGCAATCGGACCAAATTTACACTGTATCTTGGATAGGCAAAGAGTTGAAAAACTACAAACCTCAGATTTCCCACTTCCTGGTTGGATTTTTTCTCAGGTTTTTGCCTGCCATATGAGTTCTGTTATACGCACAGCCATCATTCAAACAGTTTTAGAAACTTCAGAGTGTGTTCTATCCACATCTACTAATAATATGCATATCTTAGCTTCTGGGCCTGAGTAGCAGGCAGTTTACTCTGGGCACCTTATCCATCCAAGCTACTCAATACTGCCACCCAGCCATAAGAAGTTTTAATTGTATAATTTGATGATCATTTGTCATAATTGGATTTGTTTGTCCCAGTTCAACATTCACCTTTTTACAATAACTTTCACCTTTTCCATTCAACAGAGACAAAAAAGTTATTGAATCTAATGTTCACTCATGATATACTGTATGTAATATTACTTTGAAAATGTATTAAGCTGATTCATTTTTATTATACCTAAATGTGCTCCGTTAGGGGCAGAAAACACAGTGCTGAGACCTACCGAACAGAGAGCAGATGGAAAAGACTTGAATCTGAAAGGTAAAGTAATAGGATAACAAATATATTACCCTTTTAATGGTATATTTTGATGATATTTTGACATAATCGTAAATTGACTTTACTGTCCCAGTTCCACATTCACCTTTTTACAATAACGTTCACCTTTTCCATTCAACAGAGACAAAAAAACTAATTGAATGTAATGTTCATTCATGATATACTGTATATGATATAACTTTGATAATGTAGTAACCTGATGAATTTCAATATTACCTAAAGGTGCTCCGTTAGGGGCAGAAAACACAGTGCTGACCCCTCCCATACAGAAAGCAGCTGAAAAAGAATTGAATCTGGAAGGTATAGTAAAAGAATAAAACATTTATTACATTCTTAAAACTTCTTATGGCTTAGATCCCGCTAACGGGATCGATATGACAACAGCCAGTGAAAGTGCAGGGCGCCAAATTCAAACAGAAATCTCATAATTAAAAATCCTCAAACATACAAGTATTTTACACCCTTTTAAAGATAAACTTGTTGATAATCCCACCACAGTGTCCGATTTAAAAAAGGCTTTACGACGAAAGCACACCAAACGATTATGTTAGGTCAGTACCTAGTCACAGAAAAACACAGACATTTTTCCTGCCAAATAGAGGAGTCACAAAAAGCAGAAATAGAGATAAAATTAATCACTAACCTTTGATGATCTTCATCAGATGACACTCAAAGGACTTCATGTTACACAATACATGTATGTTTTGTTCGATAAAGTTCATATTGATATCCAAAAATCTCAGTTTACATTGGCGCGTTACGTTCAGTAATGTTTTGCTTCCAAAACATCCGGTGATTTTGCAGAGAGCCACGTGAATTTACAGAAATACTCATTATAAATGTTGATGAAAATACAAGTGTTATGCATGGAACTTTAGATAAACTTCTCCTTAATGCAACCGCTGTGTCAGATTTCAAAAAAGCTTTACTGAAAAAGCACACCTTGCAATAATCTGAGTAAGGGGCTCATACACAAAAACAAGCCATACAGATATCCGCCATGTTGTGGAGTCAACATAAGTCAGAAATAGCATTATAAATATTCACTTACCTTTGATGATCTTCATCAGAATTCACTCCCAGGAATCCCAGTTCCACAATAAATGTTTGTTTTGTTCAATAAAGTCCATAATTTATGTCCAAATACCTCCTTTTTGTTCGCGCCTTGAGTTCACAAATCCAAATTCACGATGCGCAGGCCAGACGAAAAGTCAAAAAATTCCATTACAGTTCGTAGAAACATGTCAAACGATGTATAGAATTAATCTTTAGGATGTTTTTTAACATAAATCTTCAATAATGTTTCAACCGGAGAATTATTTTGTCTTTAGAAATGCGATGGAACGCAGCTACTTCTCACGGGAGCGCGCCTGAATGAGCTCATGGCACTCTGCCAGACACCTGACTCAATCAGCTCTCATTCCCCCCCACTTCACAGTAGAAGCCTCAAACAAGGTTCTAAAGACTGTTGACATCTAGTGGAAGCCTTAGGAAGTGCAATCAGACCAAATTTACACTGTATCTTGGATAGGCAAAGAGTTGAAAAACTACAAACCTCAGATTTCCCACTTCCTGGTTGGATTTTTTCTCAGGTTTTTGCCTGCCATATGAGTTCTGTTATACTCACAGACATCATTCAAACAGTTTTAGAAACTTCAGAGTGTGTTCTATCCACATCTACTAATAATATGCATATCTTAGCTTCTGGGCCTGAGTAGAAGGCAGTTTACTCTGGGCACCTTATCCATCCAAGCTACTCAATACTGCCACCCAGCCATAAGAAGTTAATTGTATAATTTGATGATCATTTGTCATAATTGGATTTGTTTGTCCCAGTTCAACATTCACCTTTTTACAATAACTTTCACCTTTTCCATTCAACAGAGACAAAAAAGTTATTGAATCTAATGTTCACTCATGATATACTGTATATAATATAACTTTGATAATGTATTAAGCTGATTCATTTTTATTATACCTAAATGTGCTCCGTTAGGGGCAGAAAACACAGTGCTGAGACCTACCGAACAGAGAGCAGATGGAAAAGACTTGAATCTGAAAGGTAAAGTAATAGGATAACAAATATATTACCCTTTTAATGGTATATTTTGATGATATTTTGACATAATCGTAAATTGACTTTACTGTCCCAGTTCCACATTCACCTTTTTACAATAACGTTCACCTTTTCCATTCAACAGAGACAAAAAAACTAATTGAATGTAATGTTCATTCATGATATACTGTATATGATATAACTTTGATAATGTAGTAACCTGATGAATTTCAATATTACCTAAAGGTGCTCCGTTAGGGGCAGAAAACACAGTGCTGACCCCTCCCATACAGAAAGCAGCTGAAAAAGAATTGAATCTGGAAGGTATAGTAAAAGAATAAAACATTTATTACATTCTTAAAACTTCTTATGGCTTAGATCCCGCTAACGGGATCGATATGACAACAGCCAGTGAAAGTGCAGGGCGCCAAATTCAAACAGAAATCTCATAATTAAAAATCCTCAAACATACAAGTATTTTACACCCTTTTAAAGATAAACGTGTTGATAATCCCACCACAGTGTCCGATTTAAAAAAGGCTTTACGACGAAAGCACACCAAACGATTATGTTAGGTCAGTACCTAGTCACAGAAAAACACAGACATTTTTCCTGCCAAATAGAGGAGTCACAAAAAGCAGAAATAGAGATAAAATTAATCACTAACCTTTGATGATCTTCATCAGATGACACTCAAAGGACTTCATGTTACACAATACATGTATGTTTTGTTCGATAAAGTTCATATTGATATCCAAAAATCTCAGTTTACATTGGCGCGTTACGTTCAGTAATGTTTTGCTTCCAAAACATCCGGTGATTTTGCAGAGAGCCACGTGAATTTACAGAAATACTCATTATAAATGTTGATGAAAATACAAGTGTTATGCATGGAACTTTAGATAAACTTCTCCTTAATGCAACCGCTGTGTCAGATTTCAAAAAAGCTTTACTGAAAAAGCACACCTTGCAATAATCTGAGTAAGGGGCTCATACACAAAAACAAGCCATACAGATATCCGCCATGTTGTGGAGTCAACATAAGTCAGAAATAGCATTATAAATATTCACTTACCTTTGATGATCTTCATCAGAATTCACTCCCAGGAATCCCAGTTCCACAATAAATGTTTGTTTTGTTCAATAAAGTCCATAATTTATGTCCAAATACCTCCTTTTTGTTCGCGCCTTGAGTTCACAAATCCAAATTCACGATGCGCAGGCCAGACGAAAAGTCAAAAAATTCCATTACAGTTCGTAGAAACATGTCAAACGATGTATAGAATTAATCTTTAGGATGTTTTTTAACATAAATCTTCAATAATGTTTCAACCGGAGAATTCTTTTGTCTTTAGAAATGCGATGGAACGCAGCTACTTCTCACGGGAGCGCGCCTGAATGAGCTCATGGCACTCTGCCAGACACCTGACTCAATCAGCTCTCATTCCCCCCCACTTCACAGTAGAAGCCTCAAACAAGGTTCTAAAGACTGTTGACATCTAGTGGAAGCCTTAGGAAGTGCAATCAGACCAAATTTACACTGTATCTTGGATAGGCAAAGAGTTGAAAAACTACAAACCTCAGATTTCCCACTTCCTGGTTGGATTTTTT
This sequence comes from Salvelinus namaycush, assembly GCF_016432855.1. NCBI lineage: Eukaryota > Metazoa > Chordata > Actinopteri > Salmoniformes > Salmonidae > Salvelinus > Salvelinus namaycush. The sequence continues at coordinate 53,214,862 of NC_052314.1, forward strand.
CTCAGGTTTTTGCCTGCCATATGAGTTCTGTTATACTCACAGACATCATTCAAACAGTTTTAGAAACTTCAGAGTGTGTTCTATCCACATCTACTAATAATATGCATATCTTAGCTTCTGGGCCTGAGTAGAAGGCAGTTTACTCTGGGCACCTTATCCATCCAAGCTACTCAATACTGCCACCCAGCCATAAGAAGTTAATTGTATAATTTGATGATCATTTGTCATAATTGGATTTGTTTGTCCCAGTTCAACATTCACCTTTTTACAATAACTTTCACCTTTTCCATTCAACAGAGACAAAAAAGTTATTGAATCTAATGTTCACTCATGATATACTGTATATAATATAACTTTGATAATGTATTAAGCTGATTCATTTTTATTATACCTAAATGTGCTCCGTTAGGGGCAGAAAACACAGTGCTGAGACCTACCGAACAGAGAGCAGATGGAAAAGACTTGAATCTGAAAGGTAAAGTAATAGGATAACAAATATATTACCCTTTTAATGGTATATTTTGATGATATTTTGACATAATCGTAAATTGACTTTACTGTCCCAGTTCCACATTCACCTTTTTACAATAACGTTCACCTTTTCCATTCAACAGAGACAAAAAACCTAATTGAATGTAATGTTCATTCATGATATACTGTATATGATATAACTTTGATAATGTAGTAACCTGATTAATTTCAAAACTACCTAAATGTGCTCCGTTAGGGGCAGAAAACACAGTGCCGAGACTTTCCAAAAAGAGAGCAGCTGGAAAAGAAGTGAATTCGGAAGGTATAGTAAAAGAATAAAAAATTATTTTTGCCTTATTTGTATAATTTGATGATCATTTGTCATAATCACAGTTGGAATTGACTGTCCCAGTTCCACATTCACCTTTTACAATAAATTTCACAATTTCCATTCAACAGAGGCAAAAAAACCTAATTGAAGGTAATGTTCACTCATGATATACTGTATATGATATATCATTTTGATAATGTAGTAATCTGATTCATTTTAATACTACCTAAATGTGCTCCGTTAGGGGCAGAAAACACAGTGAAGTCTCCTACCGAACACATAGCAGCTGGTAAAGAAGTTAATCTGAAAGATGATGTTATATTGGGGGGAAAAATGCATTACCCTCTAAGTTTGTATAATTTACAGTGTTTACATTGTTCATAAAACTAAGTCTGCTGACATGTTGGAGTGCATTAAACCATTTATAATTTATAAAATTTTTGGAACAGTTGAAATACAGGACACTCACAATTCACTTTTTTAAATTGCAGATTGGCACCAGGTGAAAGGATTCAAAGGTTAAAAAAAATCACAGTAGGATAGGAAAATTGTATGTTCATTAGATTATTACAATATACAGGTAACAGCCTAAATAAAGGAAACCAACAAAGTGTCTGGAGCTCTCTTGTTAATGGTGGTGGATAACGCTGTCTCAGGCGCCGCTCCAGAATCACCCATAAGTGTTCAATTGAGGTGAGATCTGGTGACTGAGATGGCCATGGCATATGGTTTACATTGTTTTCATGATCATCAAACCTTTGTGACCACTCGTGCCCTATTGGGGAAGTGTCGTTCTGTAAGAGACCTCTCCCACCAGGATGTAAATGGTTCATCATAGGTTGAACGTGATCACTCACAATGGGATGTGGACCCATTGAGTGGTTGAGTGGACCTAAACCATGCCAGGAAAAAGCACCCCACACCATAACAGAGACACCAGAAACCTCATTTACTCAAGTGTTTCCTTTATTTTGGTAGTTACCTGCAGGTCCACATTATCTGAAATCCTTACCAATCCATCCCATCATATTGTGTGAATGAAAGAAATCTTGTCTTTCTAGTTCCCTCAGAGAACATCATTCTGGATGAAAAGACTGCGCACCCTGCTATTAGAGTCAATCATGGAAAGTGGGCTTTTTACCTGAAAGAAAAAGATACAGAAAAAAAAACTCTGCATCTCCATGTATTTTCTAAAGAGAGTTTCAGTTCAGGACGACACTATTGGGAAATGAAGGTAAAGGAACGAACAACAGAAAAACTGTCCTGGTATGTTGGTGTGGCCAGAGAAAATGGTTTCCATGTCAATACTGACCCTCATCCACCAATAACTGTGGCAGAGCTCACTATTGTGGGAGTGTTTCTAGACTGTGACAGACACACTCTGTCTTTTTATAATGTTGATACAGCGTCACTTCTTTACACTTTTACTGATGTGAAGACATCAAACTACTTTCCTGTGTTCAGCCCGGGACAACGTGACAAATACACAATAAGAATAATTTGAATGCATACCAAAACCATTTTCACACCACTGAGCCAAGTCGAGCTGTACTGAGCTGGTCTGGTTAAGCATCCACTGTAGTTGCTGTAGCCGTGCCGGAAAGGACAATGTGAAAATAGAATATTAGAGCCAGCACAGTATAGGTTGGGTCAGCACGATAGTGTCAAAAGGGTCTGAGATGCAGCTGAAATTCATGTCAAATGAATCATACATTATATACATTTTGTGTTATTCAGTGATTGTAAATGTGTATCTTTTTCCCAAAATGTTTTCAGACGCCACAAGAAAAAGAGAACACTAGTAATGGCGTCTTTTTGTAGGATATAACTCCGCCATGGTTCGTTGAACAAACCCTACTGGAAAATGAATGGATTTTTGGTAGGGTATTTGGATAAACTTTGAAACTGAGGTCTGTGGTAAACACAGGCTTAAGAGCTAATTTTCATCAGCTAACGTCACTTCGATTTTTTTAAAGCATTTATGCAATCAGAAAAAACACAAAGGCTTAATTCCTAACGTTCAGACGTTATTTTCTGCGTTTATCCCAAAACCGTATTCTTTCCCCCTAAGAATAGCTGAACGAACCAAAACTTACTCATACAAATGTTTTAGGGCTACAAGCTGGCGAGTTTTATAAAATCAACCAAAAATCTTTGACTTTTTTTCTACCTGTAGCTAGATTAAGAATGTAAACTGTGAAGCTACTGTTGTACAAGTTAGCAATATCCTTTGCATTCTACAGTTCTGTTAATGTTGTCCCAATTAATAAATGACTGTAATCTGTTGATAAAGTTTCACTGTTGTGTTGTTGAATGTACTGAACAAGAATATAAATGCAACAATTTAAAAGATTTTACTTAGTTACAGTTCATATCAGGAAATAAGTCAATTGAAATACATTCATTAAGCCCTAATCTATGGATTTCACATGACTGGAATACAGATATGCCTCTGTTAGTCAAATACCTTAAAAGGGGTAGGGGCGTGGATCAGAAAACCATTTGCCTCATGCAGCGCGACACATCTCCTTCGCATAGAGTTGATCCGGCTGTTGATTGTGGCCTGTGGAATGTTGTCCCACTCCTTTTCAATTGCACAATGGCAGTGCGCAGTTGCTGGATATTGGCGGGAACTGGAACACGCTGTCGCCGATCTAGAGCATCCCAAACAGGCTCAATGGGTGACATGTCTGGTGAGTATGTAGGCCATGGAAGAACTGGGACAAGATCCTGAGGCGCATTGTCGTGCCATTCATCCACCGCCATCACCTTGTTTCAGCATGATAATGCACGTTGCAAGGATCTGTACACAATTCTTGGAAGCTGAAAATGTCCCAGTTCTTCCATATCGCTTTGGATAAAAGAGTCTGTTAAATGGCATACATATTACTCCAAGAAATGTTAAGGATGGCCCAACCTCTTTCCCTCTTTGGTGCATAGCCAATATTGAACCTGACTTCAACTTTCCTCAAAATGCTATGCTGCAGAATGCCAGCATCCCGGAGTCGCCTCTTCACTGTTGACGTTGAGACTGGTGTTTTACAGGTACTATTTCATGAAGCTGCAAGTTGAGGACTTGTGAGCTGTCTGTTTCTCAAAAGTAATAGAAACTGACTGATGTGAAGTTAATGTGATACCATGTAAAGCAGTATGTGATAACATGAAATTACACATGTGAAAACATGATCACATGTGAAGTGTTCCAAAAAAATTTTTTCACATGATTTCACATGTGAAATTTCACGTGAAATCCTGTGATTTTCTGTAAGTGGAGAGAGACATGGTTGCATGATCCCTCCACCTTCATTTCCTGTTATTATGCGGTTGAAAATGGACTGGATCTTCTGGTAATCCGGTAGATTAATGGCTGAATCTGAATATCATAGTATATTTAAATAATTATTCAAATAATTATTCTTATACCTTGTAGAGAAGAGTGTTAATAGCCCAGTGAGAAAAAGAGGGAGTCTGTCCACTCCCTCCCTTAGAGTATGTCATTATCTTCACGTTCACCACACCGAAGGTTTATTGATTTACAAGTTGGCTTTCTACCACAGTTTGTGCTCGTCATGAAAGGGGACCCATTCATTGAAGGGTAAAATACAGTGCATTCGGAAAATATTCAGACCCATGGACTTTTTCCACATTTTGTTACGATACAGCCTAATTCTAAAATATATCATTTTTTTAATCCTCATTATACTACATACAATACCCATAATGACAAAGTCAACAGGTCTTTAGACATTTTTGCACATTTATTACAAATAAAAAACATAAATTATTTACATAAGTGTAAGTATTCAGACCTGTTGTTATATGACTTGAAATTGAGCTCAGGTGCATCCTGCTTCTATTGATCGTCCTTGAGATGTTTATACAAGTTGATTGAGTCCACCTGTGGTCAATGCAATTCATTGGACATGATTTGGAAAAGCACACACCTTTCTATATAAGGTCCCACAGTTGACCGTGCACGTCTGAGCAAAAACCAAGCCATGAGGTCGAAGAAATTGTCCATAGAGCTCAGAGACAGGATTGTGCAGAGGCACAGATCTGGGGATGAGTACAAAACAATTTCTGCAGTAATGAAGGTCCCCAAGAACACAGTGGCCGCCATCATTCTTAAATGGAAGAAGTTTGGAACCACTAAGACTCTTCTTAGAGCTGAACTCCCCGCCAAACTGAGCAATCAGGGGAGAAGGGCCTTGGTCATTGTGGTGACCAAGAACCCAATGGTCACTCTGACAGAGCTCCAGAGTTCCTCTGTGGGGATGGGAGAACCTTCCAGAAGGACAACCATCTCTCTAGCACTCCACCAATCAGGCCTATATGGTAGAGTGGCCAGACAGAAGCCACTCCTCTCCTCATGAGAAACAAGATTCTCTGGTCTTATGAAACCAATATTGAACTCTTTGGCCTGAATGCCAAGGATCACGTCTGGAGGAAACCTGGCAACATCCCTACATTGACGCATGGTGGTGGCATGCTGTAGGGATGTTTTTCAGCGGCAGGGAGACTAGTCAGAATTGAGGGAAAGATGAACGGAGCATAGTACAGAGATATCCTTGATGAAAACCTGCTCCAGAGCACTGAGGACCTGACTGGGGGCGAAGGTTCACATTCCAACAGGACAGCGACCCTAAGCACACAGCCAAGACAACGCAGGAGTGGATTCGGGACAGGTCTCTGAATGTCCTTGAGTGGCCCATCCAGAGCCCGGACTTGAACCTGATCGAACATCTCTGGAGAGACCTGAAAATAGCTGTGCTGCGACGCTCCCCATCCAACCCGACAGAGCTTGAGAGGATCTGCAGAGAAGAATGGGAGAAACTCCCAAAATACAGGTGTGCCAAGCTTGTAGCGTCATACACAAGAAGACTTGAGGCTGTAATTACTGCCAAATGTGCTTCAACAAAGTGCAGAGTAAAGGGTCTGAATACTTACGTGAATGTAACATTTCATTTTTTTGTCTACCATGTCTAATAACCTGTTTTTGTTTTTTTATAATGGGGTATTGTGTGTTGATTGATGAGGGAAAAAAACAATTTAATACTTTTTAGAATAAGGCTGTGATGTAACAAAATGTCGAAAAAGTCAAGGAGTCTGAATACTTTCCGAATGCACTGTATTTCCTCAATTATAATATATTGTTATTTATTTTTCTGCTGCCTCTTAGGCCCCCAACGGTAAGCCCCTACATTTATCCGGCCCTGGTTTTCTGATCAACGATCAGATTATGGCCTTCTTTATTTATTTATTTCAACTGATTTCCTCATATGACCTGTTGCATGTTGCGTTCATATTTTTATTCAATGTACAATAAAAGTGACTCCAAAATGACACTACATTATTTACCATTTGTAGAGTCACAAGCTTGATATAATCATTGCATGCTATTAATAAGGGAGCAAATACTTCACTTCTTACTACTTTAATACACATAAGTGAATTTGACCCAATACTTTTGGGAGACAATATACAAAAAGTGCTGTAATTTCTAAACGCTTCACCAAATATGGATGGCAATACCCTGACATGAAAGCTTTTTTTATCCTTCACTTGTTTGTTACAATTGCAAAGATATTGTCAACTTAGTATTTGAATTCAGCTTTGTTCTGAAGTTATCAGCGGTTACAGAAATACAGGTGATTCTTGGGAGAGCAAAACATAATCTAAAGATGGCACTTACCTTTTCTACTTGTGGTCTGAGTCAGTTGTTAACTTACAAGTGTTTTCAAGTGCAACTTAATTAGGTAATGATGGTTTTAGGAAACAGCTCAGAGATATAACGATGCTCCTAAATAGTTATATTTACGTTGCTTGGTTGTCAGAATTTTTAAATCACAAACAGAAAAGTATGTAGAACCTGTTTACTTTTTCACACCGATTCCTAATTTAAGGAGCCAAGACAAATGCGCTGTTGGGCGTTGGTACCTAGGCGCTAATATGCCTCTCTCCTCACTGAATGAACGCGGTCAATACATGAATGGGCGATTGATAGAGATTTGCGTCAGTTCAAATCTGGTATCAGGACAAAATGTGATTCAGAGTCACCGAATATATTTTAAGTATTTTAATTAAACTCAAGCGATAAATGGTAAATGCAATTTTCGTATATACGGGTTCACTGTATCTCCGCTCAGGATAGAACAGAGAACTGTGGAATGTACTCAAATAGCAGTTCTTATACTATGACAGCTTTAGTTCCAACTCGTCCGTTGGCCTATCATAGTAGAGGCTGAGCGCGGTTTAAACTTTGCTCAGCCTATGCTGGCACTCGGACTTGTCCAAGTCCCATGGTGCTCTCCTCCGTCCGCATCTGGTTGTTGGGTAGATTAGATCCGTCTTGTGTCTTAGTCGATTCTACACTCAAACAGTTCCTAATATGGTATTGTCCAGTGCTCTACCCTCCCTGGTTGGCCTAGAGATATGCACCCCTCCCCTCTCCAGATTGACCACAGCTTTTATGGCCTGTCACTCTATGTTGGTCAGTCTTTACACACATACATCTGTATTGCTTGTGTGTGTGTTTGTAACAAAACAATATTCATCTTCATACAATATGGTAGCAGGCTATAGTGCACAAACATAAATCCTAACACGATGGAAACTGATAATCGTGCACATGACTTTACAATTACATTTGAATGAACTGAATGATGAGGAGGGTGAAGAGGTTGATTGAATTTAGAACAATAGTGTAATGATGATGAAGAATTGTCAACACCAAGAATTCAAGCAACCGCGTGTCATTCTCAGCATTGTGCACTAAATAACTAAACTAGCTAGTTTAAGAAAGAGAAGGGCGGGCTGTACATTGTTCCTGCTCCTCTAATTGGATAGAGCGAAGCAGTCTATTTCACCCAATCACTTCTCATCGCATGTTTCGGTCTGATCATTTAGAATGTTGCTGACTCCTACTCGCCTGAAATTATGATAAATCAATAGACAAGAATGTTTTCTAGCAAGCTGTCAATGTGCATAATATCTAACAAGTGAAGCACGTTCTCTAATGCGTACTTAGAGGCTGAGAATCCCAGTAATTCTAGTCTTAAGAAACCAGGCACTGTGCAATTTTTATCCATCACAAAAATGTATCTATGAGTGAATATCTCTCATTCTCTATGTATCCGATTCTGAGGGCTTGTTGAGGTTGGCTGCTCTATTCTCCCTCCGACTCAGATTGGCTCACCTGTACAATATTTCTGTCTGAGGAAGAGAAGAGAGAGAGTAGAGTCCTTCCTCGCAAACCTGGTAAGTGTGTCTCCTACACAAACAGCATATCAAATCAAATATATTTGTCACACACAGTTTACAGCAGGTATAAAAGGTGCAGTGATATTCTTATGTGCTAGCTCCCACAACAATGCAGTACATTAATCAATATTGAATAGTAACAATGAAAAGAGTAGAGTAAAATATCCACATACAGTGCCTGTAGAAAGACCACACCCCCTTGGATCTCTTCACATGTGTAACGTTCGTCGTCTAAAGATGAGGAATCATCGGACCAAAGCGCAGCGTGGTAAGTGTTCATGTTAATTTATTATTACAGAACACTAAACAAAGTAAGAAAGAGAATGAATGAAACGAAACAGTCAATCAATTGCAACTCCACTTGGTCTCTATACTGACCTTTCGCTTGTTTGATTGCCTTGCGGAGGGAATAACTACACGGTTTGGTTAGGGCAGGTTTTAATAGTCACAGTCAGTACAACATCTCCTATGCACTTCCTTATAAACTCACTCACCGAATCAGCGTATAAATCAATATTATTCTCTGAGGCTACCCGGAACATGTCCCAGTCCAAGTGATCAAAACAATCTTGAAGTGTGGATTCCGATTGGTCAGACCAGCGTTGAATAGTCCTTGTCACGGGTACATCCTGTTTGAGTTACTGCCTATAGGAAGGGAGGAGCAGCGATTACAGCTGTGAGTCTTTCTGGGTAAGTCTCTAAGAGCTTTGCACACCTGTATTGTGCAATATTTGCCCATTTATTATTTTCAACAATTCTTCAAGCTCTGTCAAGGTGTTGGGGATCATGGCTAGACAGCAATTTTCAACTCTTGCAACGCCATTGTAGATTGGGCTTTGTGTTGTAGGGAATATTCTGCTGAAAGTTGAATTCCTATCCCAGTGTCTGGTGTAAAGCAAACTGAAGCAGGTTTTCCTTTACGATTTTTGGCTCTGCTAAGCTCCATCCCAGTTATTTTCATCCTGAAAAACTCCACAGTCTTTGCCAATGTCAAGCATTCCATACCATAATGCAGCCACCTCCATGCTTGAAAATAAGAAGGCAGTTTTTCAGTGATGTGTTGGATTTGCCCCAAACATAAGGCTTTGCATTTAGATGTGTAGTGTATTCCTTTGCAGTGTTTTTTTTGCAGTATTATTTTAGTGCCTTGTTACATACATATGCAGGTTTGGGAATATTTTTTACAATTCTGTATATTTTATTTATTCCTTTTTTCACTCTGTCATTTAGGTCGTTATTGTGGAGTCACTACAATGTTGTTGATGCATCCTCAGTTTTCTCCCATCACAGCCATTGAACTCTGTAGGTGTTTTAAAATCACCATGGTGACATCCCTGAGGAGTGTTCTTCCTGTTCTTCAGCTCAGTTCAGAAGGATGACTGCATATTTAATGTGTCTGGGTGGTGTAATACATCATAATTATTATCTTGACCATGCAGATTTATTCAATGTCTGATTTGTTATTACATTTACATTTAAGTCATTTAGCAGACGCTCTTATCCAGAGCGACTTACAAATTGGTGCATTCACCTTATGATATCCAGTGGAACAACCACTTTACAATAGTGCATCTAACTCTTTTAAGGGGGGGGGGGGTTAGAAGGATTACTTTATCCTATCCTAGGTATTCCTTAAAGAGGTGGGGTTTCAGGTGTCTCCGGAAGGTGGTGATTGACTCCGCTGACCTGGCGTCGTGAGGGAGTTTGTTCCACCATTGGGGTGCCAGAGCAGCGAACAGTTTTGACTGGGCTGAGCGGGAACTGTACTTCCTCAGAGGTAGGGAGGCGAGCAGGCCAGAGGTGGATGAACGCAGTGCCCTTGTTTGGGTGTAGGGCCTGATCAGAGCCTGAAGGTACGGAGGTGCCGTTCCCCTCACAGCTCCGTAGGCAAGCACCATGGTCTTGTAGCGGATGCGAGCTTCAACTGGAAGCCAGTGGAGAGAGCGGAGGAGCGGGGTGACGTGAGAGAACTTGGGAAAGTTGAACACCAGACGGGCTGCGGCGTTCTGGATGAGTTGTAGGGGTTTAATGGCACAGGCAGGGAGCCCAGCCAACAGCGAGTTGCAGTAATCCAGACGGGAGATGACAAGTGCCTGGATTAGGACCTGCGCCGCTTCCTGCGTGAGGCAGGGTCGTACTCTGCGAATGTTGTAGAGCATGAACCTACAGGAACGGGTCACCGCCTTGATGTTAGTTGAGAACGACAGGGTGTTGTCCAGGATCACGCCAAGGTTCTTAGCACTCTGGGAGGAGGACACAATGGAGTTGTCAACCGTGATGGCGAGATCATGGAACGTTAATAACGATGGTTATTGTTGCCCATCTACCAATCACTGCCCTTCTTAATGAGGCTTTCGAAAAGCTCTCTGGCCTTTGTAGTTGAATCTGTTCTTGAAGTTCAATACTTGACTGTGGGACCTTACAGATGTTGTATGTATGAAAAATCATGACACCCCTATCATTTCACACAGAGCGTATCATTTGTTGTGTAATTGTTTAATCTTAGGTGAACATGCTTAGGAAGCCTTTCTGTGTTTTACGGGGATTTTAGAAGAATTTGGTCCATGTTGAATGTCTGTGTGCAGGAGCCTAGAAAGAAGCTTTCATTGTGACTTTGGTCCTGTCTCTGCTCCTTCTCAGTGCTCTGTCAACTGTGGTCTGCATTCTGCTCAAACATAGAGGTATAAAACACATTCTTGTCATTAACAGCAATATATTGTCAATGATAATAAAGTTACTGTATAGAGATTTGTTAACAAAGATTTTTATTGTAAAACCTTTCAACAGTCATCCTTGTTATCTTTGTTTTCATCACAGAAAATGAAAATGAAAAAGTGAAATCTCATCAGTGTGATGAAATTAGATGTGACACGTTGTAACATAAAACATGATTGATTTTATATTAACATGGTTTTGATAGTGGCTTTGTTTTCAGATCAAATGAAGCGTGAACAGAGTAAATCAGGTAAGCTAACTGTTTCATTCTGAACACATTTGTGTGGGAGATATTCTCAAATGACATGTCTTGAACTCAAATTTCTAAGTCGAATATCTCAAGTTTAGATTTGACTCTTCAACAATTTTATTCATAATTTTACACTGACTTGAATTTTCACTCAACAGAAACAAAAAAACTGTTTAAAGGTAATTAATGAGTATTCATAATCATAAACTATGGCATAACATTGACAATCATGCCTAATGTCTTAGTTTGGTTGGCAATATATTTACCTAACTATGTGTATTATGAATGTGCCCTGTTAGGGACAGAAAACAGTCTGGAGAAACGACCTGTCAAAGAAGGAAAGAATCTACAAGGTAAAATTGTTGAACATTATTTTCCCGACACAATCTTCATTGTAACATCTGGTTTTACATTTACTTGGTATTTGTTTGTATGCAGATTGGCATCAGGTGAAAGGATTCAAAGGTAGGAAAAACAATCTATGCCAAAATGGTTAAATGTTTTTGTTTACGTTTAGGGGAAGTTCAACTTAAACGATTACTCTGTGAAGTGCGCGTGTGCAATAACTCAATTCGCCCTTGAGTGTAGTATTGATGGTACATTAGGGTATTTGTTTATTTTTTTAAGCAAAGTATAAGGGAGTTGTACTCCAGTCTAGTAGGTGGCGGTAATGCAACATTTATTGAATGTCAACCGCCGTTAAACCTCATCAAAGAAGAAGAATGAGAGACAACTCATTTGTGTAATTTTTTTAAAATTGAGAAATACCAAACATCTTAGTTAGATGTATTGCACGACTAAGATCTCATCTGCAAAAAGTTGAAATTTAATGACAGATTTTGTGAGTTATCTGAGATTAATTCGGACTATTTTGAGGAAGTGTATACAGGGTACGATGCCAAAATTGTTACATGTTTTTGTTTACGTTTAGGGGAAGTTCAACTTAATGTTAGATGGTTCCTTAGTCTACGAGCCAGGATAAACTGTGATCCATGGTAATACGGGAGAGATATGAATATGCAGTGGCCAAATCACCATTAATAAGCATGCTGATGCCTTAAGACATGGTACCCTACGACGTTCACAGAGAGCTTCGTACACAAATGTCTGTCGGAACTGGTCCAGAACCACTCAAAGTCCCCCCCCAAAAATGAAAAATTTAGTTTATTTGAGTTGATTTGGCCATGCAATCATGTTGATTACTTCCCTTTTAAACGGATAGTGATTTTGGCAATGAGGCCTTTAATCTGCTTCGCCAGAGTCAGATACCATTTTAATGTCTCCTTCCAGTATGAAGGAAGTTAGAGGTAGATTTGCGAGCTAATGCTGCTTTAGCACAACGACTGAAAGTGTACAGGGACAGCTATATAAAGGGCCTAATTGCAAAAATCCCAAACTATCCCTTTAAGATAATTATTAAGTAGGCCTAGATCACACAACTTACATATCTTAATATTGGATGTCAATGAATAAAACCATATTCTCTTCCCTCAGAGAACATTACTATGGATGAAAACACTGCTCATGGTACAATTAGAGTGACTCAAGACGGAAAGACAGCTCATTACATCAAAGAAAAAGAAACTATGAAATCTTCCGATCAAAGGCATCCTCATGTATTGGCTAATCAGAGTTTCGGATCAGAACAACACTACTGGGAAGTTAAGGTGAGGGATGAAACCGTGGATAAAGCAGTGGGTGACTGTGGGCAACTGTCATGGTATGTTGGTGTGGCCAGAGATAATGCTAAGAGAACATCTACAGTCGCTGTAACACCTCTTCATGGATTCTGAACTCTCTTTTATGAAGAAGGAAAGGGTTTCCATGTCAATACTGACCCTCCAACCTCAGTACATGTGAGCAAAGATCTCTCTATGGTAGGAGTGTTTCTAGACTGTGACAATCAATCTCTGTCTTTTTATAATGTTGATACAGAGTCACATATCTACACTTTTTGGAATGTGGTGACATCACACAAGTTTACTCCTTTGTTCAGCCCTGGACAACATGACCCACACCCAATAACAATATTGAATGAAAACTAAGAGATGAGGGTTAAAACATGTCACATGAGACATGTCCAACAATACTGCTCTTCAATAGAACAGACATGTTGAAGACAGGAACACGTGGTCAGAGATATAATTGTATACCTGAGTGTTATTTAGTGATGTCCAGGTGTATATGGTTTGTCGTCTGAGGCACAAGGGTAATCAAAACAACTACAATTGTTCAACTTGTTACTACTTGTAGTGAGATTTTTGATGTACACTGTAATTCAACTGTAATAAAAGCTAGCAGTATCATATATTCTTTAATTCTGTTGAAAGCTTTTTAGATAACGATGTCCTCTTGTTAAAAATGTGATATGCTTAAAACCTGTTAGGGCTGCAAGCCCGAAGCCGGTACACTTATGACAACATCCAGCTCAAGTGCAGGGCGCGAAATTCAAAATCTATTTTTTCTTTTTTAATATTTAACTTTCACACATTAACAAGTCCAATACAGAATTTGAAAGATAAACATCTTGTGAATCCAGCCAACATGTCCGATTTTTAAAATGTTTTACAGCGAAAACACCACGTATATTTATGTTAGCTCACCACCAAATACAAAAAGACAGACAGACATTTTTCACAGCACAGGTGGCATGCAGGTAGCATGCAAAGCCAACCTAACTAACCTAGAACCAACCTAACTAACCTAGAAACAACTCCCTCAGATGACAGTCCTATAACATGTTACACAATAAATCTATGTTTTGTTCGAAAAATGTGCATATTTGAGCTATAAATCAGTTTTACATTACTGCTACCATCATAGCTACCATCATAGCTACAGTCAGAAATAGCACCGAAGCAGCCAGAGTAAATACAGACACCAACGTCAACTACATTACTCATCATAAAACATTTCAGAAAAATATATGGTGGATAGCAAATGAAAGACAAACATCTTGTGAATACAGCCAATATTTCCGATTTTTTAAGTGTTTTACAGCGAAAACACAATATATCGTTATATTAGCTTACTACAATAGCTAACACACAACAGCATTGATTCAAGGCAAACGGTAGCGATAGCACAGTTCGACAGATATATGAAATAGCATCCCAAATTGGGTCCTTATCTTTGTTGATCTTCCATCAGAATGTTGTACAAGGGGTCCTTTGTTCAGAACCGTCTTTGTTTGGATCCAGAACGAACTATTTCCCTCTTGAATTAGCAAGCACACTGGCCGTGCGGCGCTATCCTCTCCTTCTTGAACAAATTCGTCCAACGCATCACATCTAAAGTCCCGAATAAATTTCAATAATATAATTAAACTATATTGAAAAAACATACTTTAGGATGATATTGTGACATGTATCAAATAAAATCGAAGCCGGAGATCATATTCACCTATAACGACGGTTTTCCAGGAGGCGATTCCAGATCCGACTTCGCGCATTCGAGAAAAAAAAATAATGGCGGACCTCTCACTCCAAGAGGTTGTATTCAATCCCAGAACGAGATAATCAAGTCATTTCTGCTCTCACTTCCGCTTGACACCCAGGGGAAGGTGTATAACGTGTTTCTACAGTCCTAAGTGACATGCCCTTTTATAGACAAGCTCTTGAAGAGAGACCTCGCTTTTGGAAATCTCACTTCCGGATAGGAAATGGCCTGTAAAAAGAGTTCTGTTTCACTTAGAGAAATAATTCAAACGGTTTTAGAAACTAGAGAGTGTTTTCTATCCAATACTAATAATAATATGCATATTGTACGAGCAAGAATTGAGTACGAGGCCGTTTGAAATGGCCACCTCTTTCCAGGTTACTCAATTCTGCCCCTTCAGCCATAACAGGTTAAATAAATTAATATCAAGAGTACAAGACTGACTGCAAAATATTTTCCATTGACCATGGTGTCCTGTCAGCTGCCACAATACAGCTTTTGTTTCAGATTCCAATGCTACACCCCCTTGTGGTTTAGTTAGTGCGCTGTACCGCGGTTTTGAATTTGTAATATGCTATTGACGTAATTTTGATAAATTACATTAAATAGTTATGTTTTGTAAAACAATTTGAAAAACAACAGACTAGTATGATCTAAGATTTTGTTACTCAATACAATGACAAAATGGAAAAATCAAGACTCCTTTTAACCAACATGCAACATGTCTGCGGGCTTTAGAATGGAGACCTGTCCCTAGCTAGTGTGATCTAAGAAGTACAACTGTTACATTTTGTTGTAAAATATATATATATTTTCATTTTTCCATCACTTCCATTGATTGTTAGCTAGCGGTGATTAAAGTTAGCAGACATTTGTAATGGTTGTATAAAAACTGAACCATGGATTACAGTTTCTCCTGGTCCATAGACCACTGTCAGGAAAAGGAACCATCTAACATCAAGTTGTAAAATAGTGAACTACTCCTTTAAGATGAATGCGCTAACAATAAGTCACTCTGGATAAAAGCATCTGACAAATGACTAAAATATCAATGTAGATGTACATGATTTGATATTCTATTGTTTGTCTGAGTTATGACAACGTACTGGGTTTAAATATATAATTTTAACAAAAAATAATACTAATATAAAAAATGTACTTCTGACAGTATGATTAGTATGATTTGGGCATTGTGCAATTATTAATTACACTTTGGATGGTGTATCAATATACCCAGTCACTACAAAGATACAGGCACCCTTCCTAACTCAGTTTCCGGAGAGGAAGGAAACCGCTCAGGGATTTCACCATGAGGTCAATGGTGATTTTAAAATAGTTACAGGGTTTAATGGCTGTGATAGGAGATAACTGAGGATGGATCAACAACATTGTAGATGATCCAGAATAATAACACAAATGGCAGGGTGAAAAGGAAGCCTGTACATAATACACATATTTTAAAACATACATCTTGTTTGCAATAAGGCACTAGTAATACTATTAAAAAATGTTGTAAAGAAATGAAATCCTTGTCCTGATTACAAAGTGTTTTGGGCAAATCCCACACAACACTGAGCACCACTCTTCATATTTTCAAGCATGGTGGTGGATGTTAGGGGTATGCTTCTCATTTTTTGGGATAAAAAGAAACTGAATAGAGCTAAGCATTGTCCATTGTAGAATGCCCTTCTAGCCGATCAGAAATTTTCACACCATTAAACCCGCTAACATAATAAACTCAGCAAAAAAAAGAAACATCCTCTCACTGTCAACTGCGTTTATTTTCAGAAAACTTAACATTTGTAAGTATTTGTATGAACATAACAAGATTCAACAACTGAGACATAAACTGAACACATGTTCCACAGACATGTGACTAACAGAAAAGGAATAATGTGTCCCTGAACAAAGGGGGGGGTCAAAAACTAATAGTCAGTATGGTTTGTCCACCAGCTGCATTAAGTACTGCAGTGCATCTCCTCCTCACGGACTGCACCATATTTGTCAGTTCTTGCAGTGAGATGTTACCCCACTCTTCCACCAAGGCACTTGCAAGTTCCCGGACATTTCTGAAAGGAATGACCCTAGCCCTCACCCTCTGATCCAACAGGTCGCAGACGTGCTCAATGGGATTGAGAACCGGGCTCTTCACTGGCCATGGCAGAACACTGACATTCCTGGCTTGCAGGAAATCACGCACAAAACGAGTAGTATGGCTGGTGGCATTGTCATGCAGGAGGGTCATGTCAGGATGAGCCTGCAGAAAGGGTACCTGATAGAATAATTTATATGTTTTAAGATAATGACTAAAGTGTTCCACCATGAAACTGTATAACTGTGTGAAATGTATTAGAATTATAAGACTATAATCCAATTGTAACGGTGTTCCTCCTCCTCTTCATACGAAGAGGAGGAGTAGTGATTCGACCAAGGCGCAGCGTTGTGATATGACATGATATTTATTTAAAGAAAACACGAACTTCACTTGAAACTAACAAAACAACAAACGATGTAGACAGACCTGGACGCAAGAACTTACATGTAACACGAAGAATGCAGAACAGGGAAATGACTACATAAAAACCGAACGAACAAAATGAACAAACAAACCGAAACAGTCCCGTATGGTGCAACATAGACAGACACTGACACAGGAGACAACCACCCACAAACAAACACTGTGAAACTACCTACCTTAATATGATTCTCAATCAGAGGAGATGAAAACCACCTGCCTCTAATTGAGAACCATATTAGGTACCCATTAACCAACATAGAAACAGAAAACATAGACTGCCCACCCAAACTCACGTCCTGACCAACTAACACATACAAAACTAACAGAAAACAGGTCAGGAATGTGACATAACCCCCCCCCTTAAGGTGCGAACTCCGGGCGCACCAGCACAAAGTCTAGGGGAGGGTCTGGGTGGGCATCTGACCACGGTGGTGGCTCAGGCTCTGGGCGAGGTCCCCACCCCACCATAGTCAATCCCAGCTTACTTCTCCCCCTTAGAATGACCACCCTCTTATTACCCCCACCTAATTTAAGGGGCAACACCAAGATAAAGGACAGCTCCGGGACAAGGTAGCTCAGGACAGAGGGATAGCTCAGGATAGAGAGGTAGCTCAGGATAGAGAGGTAGCTCAGGATAGAGAGGTAGCTCAGGATAGAGAGGTAGCTCAGGATAGAGGGGCAACTCCGGACTGAAGGGCAACTCCGGACTGAAGGGCAACTCCGGACTGAAGGGCAACTCCGGACTGAGAGGCAGTTCTGGATGACTGACAACTCCGGACGCTCATGACTGGCGGACGGCTCTGGACGCTCATGGCTGGCTGACGGCTCTGGACGCTCATGGCTGGCTGACGGCTCTGGACGCTCATGGCTGGCTGACGGCTCTGGACGCTCATGGCTGGCTGACGGCTCTGGACGCTCATGGCTGGCTGACGGCTCTGGACGCTCATGGCTGGCTGACGGCTCTGGACGCTCATGGCTGGCAGACGGCTCTGGACGCTCATGGCTGGCTGACGGCTCTGGACGCTCATGGCTGGCTGACGGCTCTGGACGCTCATGGCTGGCTGACGGCTCTGGACGCTCATGGCTGGCTGACGGCTCTGGACGCTCATGGCTGGCTGGCGGCTCTGGCAGATCCTGTCTGGTTGGCGGCTCTGGCAGATCCTGTCTGGTTGGCGGCTCTGGCAGATCCTGTCTGGTTGGCGGCTCTGGCAGATCCTGTCTGGTTGGCGGCTCTGGCAGATCCTGTCTGGTTGGCGGCTCTGGCAGATCCTGTCTGGTTGGCGGCTCTGGCAGATCCTGTCTGGTTGGCGGCTCTGGCAGATCCTGACTGACGAATGGCTCTAGCGGCTCCTGACTGACGAACGGCTCTGACGGCTCGGGACAGACGGGCGGCTCTAATGGCTCGGGACAGACGGATGGCTCAGACGGCACTGGGGAGACGGATGGCTCAGATGGCGCTGGGGAGACGGATGGCTCAGAGGAGACGGATGGCTCAGATGGCGCTGGGGAGACGGATGGCTCAGATGGCGCTGCGGAGACGGATGGCTCAGATGGCGCTGCGGAGACGGATGGCTCAGATGGCGCTGCGGAGACGGATGGCTCAGATGGCGCTGCGGAGACGGATGGCTCTGGCTGATCCTGTCTGGCGGAAGGCTCTAGCGGCTCCTGTCTGGCGGAAGGCTCTAGCGGCTCCTGTCTGGCGGAAGGCTCTGTAGGCTCATGGCAGACGGGCGGCTTTGCAGGCTCATGGCAGACGGGTGGCTTTGAAGGCTCAATACAGACGGGCAGTTCATGCGGCGCTTGGCAGACGGACAGTTCAGGCGCCGTTGGGCAGACGGCAGACTCTGGCCGGCTGAGACGCACTGTAGGCCTGGTACGTGGTGCCGGAACTGGAGGCACCGGACTGGAGACACGCACTTCAAGCCTAGTGCGGGGAGCAGGGACAGGGCACACTGATCTCTCGAAGCGCACTATAGGCCTGGTGCGTGGTACCGGCACTGGTGGCACCGGGCTGAGTGCACGCACATCAGGACGAGTACGGGGAGAAGGAACAGTGCGTACAGGGCTCTGGAGACGCACAGGTGGCTTAGTGCGTGGTGCCGGAACTGGAGGCACTGGGCTGGAGACACGCACCATAGGAAGAGTGCGTGGAGGAGGAACAGGGCTCTGAACACGCACTGGAAGCCTGGTGCGTGGTGTAGGCACTGGTGGTACTGGGCTGGGGCAGGGAGGTAGCGCCGGAAATACCGGACCGTGCAAGCGTACTGGCTCCCTTGAGCATTGAGCCTGCCCAACCTTACCTGGTTGAATGCTCCCCGTCGCCCGCCCAGTGCGGGGAGGTGGAATAACCCGCACCGGGCTATGTAGGCAAACCGGGGACACCATGCGTAAGGCTGGTGCCATGTAAGCCGGCCCGAGGAGACGCACTGGTGGCCAGATATGTAGAGCCGGCTTCATGGCACTTGGCTCAATGCCCAATCTAGCCCTACCAGTGCGGGGAGGTGGAATAACCCGCACCGGACTATGCACACGTACAGGAGACACCGTGCGCTCTACTGCGTAACACGGCGTCTGCCCGTACTCCCGCTCTCCACGGTTAGCCTGGGAAGTGGGCGCAGGTCTCCTACCTGCCCTCGGCCCACTACCTCTTAACCCCCCCCCCCCAAGAAATTTTTGGGTAGTACTCACGGGCTTTTCGGGCTTCCGTGCTAGACGCGTCCCTTCATATCTGCGGTTCCTTTCTCCGGTAGCCTCTGCTCTCCTCAATGCCTCCAGCTGTTCCCATGGGAGGCGATCCCTTCCAGCCAGGATCTCCTCCCATGTGTAGCAACCCTTGCCGTTTAATACGTCCTCCCATGTCCATTCCTGTTTCGTATTCCACTGCTCGAACTTATGCTGCTTGGTTCTGGATTGGTGGGTGGTTCTGTAACGGTGTTCCTCCTCCTCTTCATACGAAGAGGAGGAGTAGTGATTCGACCAAGGCGCAGCGTTGTGATATGACATGATATTTATTTAAAGAAAACACGAACTTCACTTGAAACTAACAAAACAACAAACGATGTAGACAGACCTGGACGCAAGAACTTACATGTAACACGAAGAACGCAGAACAGGGAAATGACTACATAAAAACCGAACGAACAAAATGAACAAACAAACCGAAACAGTCCCGTATGGTGCAACATAGACAGACACTGACACAGGAGACAACCACCCACAAACAAACACTGTGAAACTACCTACCTTAATATGATTCTCAATCAGAGGAGATGAAAACCACCTGCCTCTAATTGAGAACCATATTAGGTACCCATTAACCAACATAGAAACAGAAAACATAGACTGCCCACCCAAACTCACGTCCTGACCAACTAACACATACAAAACTAACAGAAAACAGGTCAGGAACGTGACACCAATAATGTGTGTGTAAGACAAGTTAAGACTAAAACATTGTGTTACTATTTAGCAATAAGAGAAATGTATAGTTGAGACATCAAAGGACAACTGAACTGTCTACAGACGACCTTGTGATAACTCTGAAAGCAATAACAGGAAAGAGGCCTCCCCAACCTAGGTAGGGGAGTAACTGTTAGAAATGGCTAGGATTGCAGAAGATAATGAGATGTGTTAGTCTGTATTTTTCCACTATACTATCTGAGCAGGGAGTAGCCTATGACAGGAACTTGTATGTGTGTGTATAAAGGATGAGCTCTGAATAAAGAACTAACCTATTGCAGAATCTGAGACTTTGTCTAGTTAGTTCTTCATTAACCCGAGATTTACAATCTTGGGGGAATTGGTCAAAGCTATAAAATAGTTCAGTTAGAACACTGTTATAAAAATTCTCGTGACAGTACCACATGAGGGAGGAGGATGTCTTCCCTGTAACGCACAGCGTTGAGATTGCCTGCAATGACAACAAGTTCAGTCCAATGATGCTGTGACACACCGCCCCAGACCATGACGGACCCTCCACCTCCAAATCGATCCTGCTTCAAAGTACAGGCCTCGGTGTAACGCTCATTGCTTCGATGATAAACGTGAATCCGACCATCACCCCTGGAGAGACAAAACCGTGACACGTCAGTGAAGAGCACTTTTTGCCAGTCCTGTCTGGTCCAGCGACGGTAGGTTTGTGCCCATAGGCAACGTTGTTGCCAGTGATGTCTGGTGAGGACCTGCCTTCCAACAGGCCTACAAGCCCTCAGTCCAGCCTCTCTCAGCCTATTGCAGACAGTCTGAGCAATGATGGAGGGATTGTGCATTCCTGGTGTAACTCAGGCAGTTGTTGTTGCCATCCTGTACCTGTCCCGCAGGTGTGATGTTAGGCGTCGACAACTAGGGGCGCAGCTCTGTTGCGACCTGCAGTGTGTGTGACGTTTGGTGTGGCGTTATCTTATGTTTTTAATGTTATGTTTTTAATTTGTATACTTAGTGGCGTTATTTTATGTTTTTAATTTGTACACTTAGTTTACAAACATTCTGCCAACCATGGATTTCCAGTGGTGGGGTGTTGGACTCATCTTGTTGATCGTGTACATACCCGCTACGAACGGACTAAATAATTAAAACGCTGCTGGCAGCGGAATCCAATACAGCAGGGAGTTTTTACTACAATGCAACTCAAATACGAACGCGATGGATATCCCAATGGCCCATCTAATACCTGATTGTCTGCGAGTGGATTACAAACCCAAATGCAAACGTGGAAAACGCGGGGGAATCAGACAACGACTTAAAAAAATTAAGAACAAACTTCCCTTACCCACCACCTTGCTGATTAATGCCCAGTCACTGAGGGGGAAAGCGGATGAGTTGTCAGCGAATCTGCGCTTCCAACACGAATACCGGGAGGCCTATTTGCTGGCATTTACTGAGACTTGGCTGGATGACAGAGTCCCGGACAGAGAAGTGGAGCCGGCCGGCTTCACCCTGGTCAGAGCGGACAGCGATCTGACAGTCACAGGTAAACTTCACGGCGGGGGCGTCTGCCTGCTTGTCAGGGACCAGTGGTGTAAATCGATCCTGGTAAGAGAGCGACTCTGTACCCCCGACATTGAACTGCTTTCTGTGTCACTGCGACCTTACTATCTGCCCCGTGAGTTCCCCCAATTGTTTGTTACCGTTGTGTACATTCAACCAAAAGCTAATATAACAAAGGCATCAGAGATTATTTATAATCTGTCACAGAAACTGGAATCCATCTCCCCCGACGCACCCAAATTTATTTTAGGGGATTTTAACAACTGTATCTTGCGCAAAGTTTTGCGCACATACCATCAGTATGTGAAATGTCACACTAGGAAAAATAGGACTCTTGATTTGTGCTATGGGACAATACCAAAGGCGTTCTCTGCCACCACCAGACCTCCTCTGGGGACATCAGACCACAATGTGGTCTACCTCAGGCCAACTTACTGTCGCCTCCTGGAGAGGGAGAAACCCACAGTTAAAACTGTCCAGATCTGGAATGACAACAGTATCACTTGTCTCCAGGGGTGTTTTGACTGTACAATGTGGGAGGTATTTGAGGACAGCAGCTCTGATCTGGATGAACTCACAGAGGTTATTTCAGACTATGTAAACTTCTGTGTTGAGTTAGTTGTGCCTACTAAGACCTGTAAAATCTTCCCTAACAACAAGCCTTGGGTATCAAAACATCTAAAATCACTACTTGATAGGAAGAAGGCAGTTTATGCTGGGGGTGATAGACAGGCTTTAAGAGATGTACAACGTGAGATAAAAAGACTGATACTGGTGGACAAGGAGGCATACAAGCAAAGGGTGGAGAGGACGCTCTCCTCAGGAAACGCAAGGGTGGCCTGGCAAGGGATTAAATCCATGGCTAGCGCCCCCCATATAGGCAGGGGAAAAACCAGTGCTGACCTTGGGGGATATGAGGGCCAGAACATGGCTAATGAACTGAATGTTTTCTTCTCAAGATTTGAATCAGACAACTTCGTGTCGGAGGTAAAACAATTGGAAGCATCATTACAAATGTTTGAGAGAGTTGTTGTTCAACAGTCTGATGTTCTAAAGTTGTTCAGGGGATGTAACACATACAAAAGTCCAGGCCCAGACAAAATAAGTGGGCATGTGTTAAAGCACTGTGCTGAACAACTGGCTGGTGTTTTTACAGACATTTTCCAATCCTCACTCAACCAGAAACACGTTCCAGTATTGTGGAAAAAATCAATAATTATACCAATTCCTAAAGTATCGAATCCCTCTGTGCTGAATGACTATCACCCTGTCGCTTTGACATCCTTAGTTATGAAATGCCTTGAGAAAATTGTGAAAAGTCATATTCTCAGTGTCACCCAGAAGCTCCTCGACCCATTTCAGTTTGCCTATCAGACCAGCAGAGGAGTTGATGATGCCATTCTTACCCTCCTTAACATGGTCTATAGACATCTAGAAGGTACCAAATCCCATGTCAGGGTTCTGTTTGTTGACTTTTCTTCTGCCTTCAACACAATCCAGCCCTACATTCTGGCACAGAGACTCATTCGGGACTTTTCCTTAGATGGGGGGCTGGTTTTGTGGCTGTTGGACTTCCTGAGCCAATGCTCACAGCGAGTCAAAATAGGTCCCCATGTGTCGGATATACGCAATACCAATACAGGCTCTCCTCAGGGATGTGTTTTGTCCCCACTTCTGTACATCTTGTACACTAATAGTTGTACTAGTTGCCATACTGACAGACACCTCGTTAAGTTCGCTGATGACACTGCCTTGATCAGCCTGTTGCATGATGACGAGGAACATCATGGCCCGGTCCTAGATGACTTTGTAGAGTGGTGTGAGGAATCACACTTGGTCCTCAATACTAACAAGACCAAAGAGATGTGCATAGACTTCAGGAAGCGTACAACACCTACCTCTGCAACATCTATCAGAGGCCAGAATATAGAAATTGTAGAGGAATATAAATATCTGGGTGTCTTTTTGGACAGTAAGCTTCAGTGGAGTAAATGTACAGACCAGATCTACAAAAAGAGCCAACAGAGACTGTACTTTCTAAAAAAGTTGGGTTCTTTTAATATAGACTGTACTATATTGACTCTGTTTTACAAATCCTTTATTGAGAGTATTTTAACTTTTTGTATTGTTTGTTGGTTTGGCAATGCCACTGTCAGTCAGAGAAACATGCTGAGAAGGATTATTACCACAGCAAGCAAGGTACTTGGAGTCAAACAGACAGGCCTGGATGAGATTTTTAAGGTCAGGGCCCTCCGTAAGGCTCACAAAATCATTTTAGACCCAAGTCACCCCCTGTACCTGGACTTTGAATTACTCCCCTCTGGGCGCAGGTATAGGGCACCCCTCAGCAGGAAAAATAGAACGAGACAATCATTTGTGCCAGGTGTGATATCCCTCTTAAATAGCTCGGGCAAATGTTCCCATTGACCCCGTAAGGCCAGCAGGCTAGTCTTTTCTTCTTTTTTAAATTTTAAATTTTAAATTTTATTTTATTTATTGGTGCGTGACTGTTATTGAAAGTTGTATTGTCAATCTTGTTTTGTATTTAACGCCACTTTAAATGTGTACATAACACTGCAACAAAATTTCCCCATGGGGACAATAAAGTAAGTCAGTAAGTAAGTCTTAGGCATCTCACATTACTGGCCTGTATAACTCAGTCTTAGGTGTCTCACAGTACGGACATTGCAATTTATTGCCCTGGCCACATCTGCAGTCCTCATGCCTCCTTGCATGCCTAAGGCACGTTCACGCAGATGAGCAGGGACCCTGGGCATCTTTCTTTTGGTGTTTTTCAGAGTCAGTAGAAAAACCTATTTAGTGTCCTAACATGACTACAAAATATCTTATAAGTTCCATGTAATCTTGATCCAAACATTTCAAACAACTTTCCTAATACAACTTTAGGTATTTTTTTACGTAAATAATCAATAAAATTTAAGATGGGATAAATTGTGTTCAATACCAGAGGAAAACAAAGAAAGCGCTTTCCAGGTCGTGCGCATCAAAGGCTGGACCCTCGTTCTGAACTGCCGTACTTCTTCATTTCTCTAAAGAAAAACATCAACCAATTTCTAAAGACTGTTGACATCTAGTGGAAGCTATAGGAACTGCAAGCACATTTCTATTAAAACAGGCTTACCATAGAAACTCAATGGAAAACAGATTGACCTCAAAAATATTTTTCCCTGGATGGATTGTGCTAGGGGTTTTGCCTGCCAAATCAGTTCTGTTATACTCACAGACATTATTCAAACAGTTCTAGAAACTTTAAAGTGTTTCCTATCCATATCTACCAATTATATGCATATCCTGGCTTCTGGGCCTGAGTAGCAGGCAGTTGACTTTGGGCACACTTTTCATCCGGACGTGAAAATAGCGCCCCCAAGCCATAAGAAGATTTATTAACGACTGTTCCACAGGTGCATGTTCATTAATTGTTTATGGTTCATTGAACACGCATGGGAAACAGAGTTTAAACCCTTTACAATAAAGATCTGTGAAGTTAATAGTTTTTTTAACGAATTATCTTTGAAAGACAGGGTCCTGAAAAAGGGACGTTTCTTTTTTTGCTGAGTTTATATGACACTCAGGTTGGCCGTTGACGTGCAGTGTGTTCCCTGGACTAGTTTCTGGGCAGGTGCAGGGATAGGACCACAAGTCTCATGTATTGAATGGAATCGACTGCACTGTGGTAGTGTAGAGAGTTCAGTAAGTTGGGTGGAGACCAAACCAAAGATGGGTAGTGTAGAGGGTGCATCTACAGAAATATAAATTATAGTGGATACAAAATAACCAATTGACAGTCGGCGGAAACCTGGCGGGGTGTGGTTGGAGCCGGACGGGGCAGGGGCGATGGGTTTGTAGCTCATCGTGATGTCACTGTGAACCTCCCCGTACGACGATGCGCCACTTCTGTCTGTCCTGTCGACCCAGTGCTGATACAGCTTTACTGGTGGGCTGGGCCCCTGAGTGCTAGGAAGAGAAAGTCATGGTCTTATGTTTATGTATGACATTCATTAACTATACTGTCAGTCTAGCCTGGTCCACAATACACTGTGTGCTATTGTTGAATGTTTTGTACGGCCAATTGGGTTTGGGATGACAATGATTGAGGAATGTTGTTTAACTCATACAGATTTGGACCAGGCTGTCATGACGTTGTCAGTGGATTACTGACGTTTGCAAACATATGACTTAATGACCCAGACCTTAGGTTATCTAGCTAGCAACCCCAGCTGGTTTCAAACATTTGTCACAACAGTGCCTGTTTCTTCTAGCTACATCAGCTTAGCGGGCAACTTTTCACAGTAAATCAGTACCTCATCTGGTCGGAACCTATCTTTAAATGACTGCACTAACTAACGTTAGCTAGTTGGCTAGGTAGACGAGCTAACGTTAGCTAACTGTAGGTCGCTAACTAGTTACTGAACCAAAGGTCAACGAGATGACATCTTGCATCAGATAAAGTCAAATGAATAGAAACGAAACTGGTTAGCGGGTGACCTAACTTGTGCACAACAAGGTACATAGCTATAACGTTCTAGTTACAGAATGCATTTGCGTTCCATATGTTTAAGTATCTAAGTGGCCATTCAAAATGTAATAGAAAACAAAAATCAAGGGGAATGCTTTCGAAATGTACATTTCTAGGGGAAGATTTTCAGCCCAGTCGAAAAATATTTTCAGCCCTTTCTCCTGCTGAAAGGGGCGTGGCTGTTGATGCAAAGAAGAATTGTATATTCATAAGGTGGTGCGTTGTCATAGGCTGAATGAGGCTGAAAAGGTGATTAGAACTGTCTATTTATCAGCGCCTTCCCTTCTATCTATTTAGAGGGTTCGGCACTGTTGTGTATTTTTTCAAAATTTTGGGGGGTATTCAGAGTTTGAGTGTAAAGAAAAAAATCAGGTATAGGTATTATTTGATTGAGCACACCCCAATTTTCCCCCCTGTGGTTACATGATTTGTGGGCATGTCGATTTGATGGCTTTCCAGGTCGTCTTTTTCACAGTCACACTACACATATTATCAGATCTCACAACACCTGGATAAGTGTTTAACATTTCCGGAATCACATCAATATTATATAGCAATCTTCTGAGATGCGTAGTGTGGACCTGGAAAGTCACCTTTTGTCAACCATTAACCCATGTTGCTGCAAGACACGGGAAAGTGAAAGCACAATGAAAAAATAGGGAGTGGGCAAGAAAAATGACTTTCGCACTTACTAACTATTCGATTTACATTCTCATTTTACGGTAGAATTGAAATGCACGCGATGTATGTTGGAGGGTCATGAATCTATAGGATCATCAGAGGATCCCTAAAGTGAGGATACATCTGATGTTTACGACCGTTGGAAATTGAGGCACCATGCACTTAGGTACAAATGTATTTTCTATGACTTCTCCAGTAAAAGATTAGTTAACATTTAAATGAAAGGTTATCAGTTACCTCTTAATTGAAAAAAATCTGCTTCTATCCTCCTTCTCGCAACTCTTCACTTTCTTTTGTCTATTGCATCTATAAGAAATGTTACATTCATGACTTGCCCCTTGGATTTGTTCCATTTGTTGTTTTCCTTACATAGTAATAGGACATTTTGTTAGATTTATTCTCAATGTATTATTTCTAGTAATGTTTTTTGCCTCTCACTATTAGGCATATATTCTATATTCTTCCATTAAACCCAGTTAAACTACTGTGCGTGTACTTTTCTAAAATGGCTGCTAGTGTGGCTATTTAATCAATATACTGTAGCAGTAGTAAAAAGATAAAACCAATGTCGGAAAGTCCGAAGTTCAGCCTCACAGGCTGTTCATTCACCTTCACCTGGTTACCAATTAACCTGATTTGACTATGAGTGTACAAAACATTAGGAACATCTGCTCTTTTCATGACAGACTGACCAAGTGAATCCAGGTGAAAGTTATGATATTTTATTGATGTCACTTGTTAAATCCACTTCAATCAGTTTAGATGAAGTGGAGGAGATGGGTTAAAGAAGGATTTTTACACCTTTAGACAATTGAGACATGAATTGTGTATGTGTGCCATTCAGAGGGTGAATGGGCAAGGCAAAATATTTAGCTGCCTTTGAACGGGGTATGGTAGTAGGTGCCAGGCGCACCGGTTTCAGTGTGTCAAGAACTGCAACGCTGCTGGGTTTTTCACACTCAATAGTTTCCTGTATGTATGAAGAATGGTCCACCACCCAAAAGACATATAGCCAACTTGACACAACTGTGGGAAGCATTGGAGTCAACATGGGCATAATCATTATGACAATTTTTGTAACTTTATTGGTTAAGTTTTTTGATACTTTGTATGTCAAGTTTATTTTATATAGCCCTTCGTACATCAGCTAATATCTCGAAGTGCTGTACAGAAACCCAGCCTAAAACCCCAAACAGCAAGCAATGCAGGTGTAGAAGCACGGTGTAGAAACATTGTACCTACAGGTGTAGAAACATTGTACCTACAATGTTTCTCTCTCTCAGGCTACCGAACACCTAAATCTTGATAATGTCATACTGATGTTCCTTTATCTTTTATGCAGGGTTGTGTCTGAGGGTGCTGATACTGGCTGCTCTCACAGTTCCCATCAGAGCAGCTCAACCTGGTGAGAATGTTTACACTGTTACTTACATAAGTAACTGAAAGGAAACGGTTTTATGGACACAGAAATTAATTTCAATGGAGATCCAGGTCAGGACTATGCTTAATCTGTGTCCAGGATACTGGCCCTAGCACAAATCAGTCACCATCTCTTTCTCTCTCCCTCTTTCTCCCCTGTCTCTCCAGCCCAGGAGACATTCACCTTAACTGTCCCTGATGGTCCAACCTCCACCCTGTCTGGCTCCTCTGTCTCTCTACTCTGTCAAGTTTCACCTCTCTTCAATGTTGAGCCATTGGAGGTGCGCTGGTATCGTTCCAGTAACTTTCACAGTCTTGCCTTGTTGTACAAATATCACAAGATCCAGGAGGCCCCTGTGGACCCGCAGTACAGTGGCAGGGTGTCTCTAACTGGGGGGATGGAGAGGGGGAACGTGTCCTTGACACTGGAGAGGGTCACACTGGAAGACAAGGGGGAGTATGTGTGCCAAGTCACCAGTAAACAGTGGTATGAAAAGGCCAGTGTCTTCCTCACAGTGAATGGTAAGGGTTATCTCTCACAGTGAAACTGTGTATTGTGGTGTCACCCCTGAAGCACTTGATCCTAGATTAGCACTCCTACTATGAGACACTTTATGAATACAGGCCCTGGAGTCTTTGGTACCACAGAGTAAAAAAAAATGGCAGTTATATTTGCCACCTCTCAGTTTACAATGGGTGGGTTTAATTTGTGGAATGTTCCAACAGGAATCTGTTCCAAAAACTTTGTAAATAACAAGGATGCCAACAAACGCATACAAAGTAGCATGATCAATTCACCTAGCTAACTATCTGCCGAATAGGCTTCAACTCACCACATAGCTAATTCTTAATGTTTGTCAATAGGCTACCAGAGTGAGGACAGACATTTTTCAGAATAAACGTGGTGAGTGAAAAAAGTAACAAAATTGCCCACTCCCTACCCGATATCTTATTCTGCAGTTATACAACTTTGTATGCGTTGTTTGTTGGCAACCTTGTTATTTACGAAGTGTTTGGAACAGATTACTTTTGGAACGTTCCACAAATTATACCCACCCGTTTACAATTGCATTGGGGGTACAGCCACTACAAAACTTCGAACTAAATATTTGAAAGTTGATTTGAGTTGTTTGGCCATTTAGAAAATGTCATGGATGCCCCTATCACTCCTATTGAATGTTAACTAGCGGTGGCTAAAGTTAGGTGAAGTTTGTCGTGATCGTTTAAAAAGAAAACCAAACAATGGAATACCGTTTCTACTGGCCCATAGACTACTTTCAGAGTGAGGAACCATCTAACATTAAATTGTAAAATACATAAACTCAGCAAAAAAAGAAACGTCCCTTTTTCAGGACCATGTCTTTCAAAGATAATTCATAAAAATGCAAATAACTTCACAGATCTTCAAGGGTTTTTAAACACTGTTTCCCATGCGTGTGCAATGAACCATAAACAATTAATGAACATGCTCCTGTGGAACGGCGTTAAGACACTAACAGCTTACAGACGGTAGGCATTTAAGGTCACAGTTATGAAAACTTAGGACACTAAAGAGGCCTTTCTACTGACTCTGAAAAACACTAAAAGAAAGATACCCAGGGTCCCTGCTCATCTGCGTGAACGTGCCTTAGGCATGCTGCAAGGAGGCATGAGGACTGCAGATGAGGCCAGGGCAATAAATTGCAATGTCTGTACTGTGAGAAGTCTAAGACAGGGAAGACATCCTCCTCCCTCATGTGGTACCCTTCCTGCAGGCTCATCCTGACATGACCCCCCCAGAATGACAATGCCACCAGAAATACTGCTCGTTCTGTGCGTGATTTCCTGCAAGACAGGAATGTCAGTGTTCTGCCATGGCCAGTGAAGAGCCCGGATCTCAATCCCATTGAGCACTTCTGGGACCTGTTGGATCGGAGGGTGAGGGCTAGGGCCATTCCCCCCAGAAATGTGCGGGGACTTGCAGGTGCCTTGGTGGAAGAGTGGGGTAACATCTCACTGCAAGAACTGGCAAATCTGGTGCCGTCCATGAGGAGATGCACTGCAATACTTAATGCAGCTGGTGGCCACACAAAATACTGACTGTTACTTTTGATTTTGACCCCCCCTTTGTTCAGGGACACATTTTTCCATTTCTGTTAGTCACATGTCTGTGGAACTTGTTCAGTTTATGTGTAAGTTGTTGAATCTTGTTATGTTCATACAAATATTTACACATGTTAAGTTTGCTGAAAATAAACACAGTTGACAGTAAGAGGACGTTTCTTTTTTTGCTGAGTTTATCTTGCATTCTTCCAAATGATTCTGTCATTCAATCTGTGTCCTAATAGTTGTGGCTTGTACCCCCTTATCTGTCCATTAGTAACAGGTAGCGAACCAGTTCTCTCTGTTGCTGAAGCAAGAGGAGGAGGAGGTCAGGTGAACGTTACCTGTTCATCAGCGGGCTGGTCACCACAACCTAAACTCATCTGGACAAACAAAGAGGGGACAGAGATCAGAAATGGACAAGAAGTACTCAACACTTCTGGTAATTACATTTTGGTACTTCCTCACACTGTCTCTGCTCTGCTGACACAAATGTTCTAGTACTTGTGGTTTGGGGTAAAATATGATCTGGGTTGTGGTGTACTTTCAGTTACACTACTTTGTGTAAGTTGATGTGTTCGGATTTCTAAACTTAGAATTGTAATAATCATGCTAGAGAAATAAGTGGTGCCGTAGTCTAGGGTCTACACCAGAAGTTAATGGTTATCTGTAGGAGGAATGTATTTTTAAAATTTTACTAGGCAAGTCAGTTAAGAACAAATTCTTATTTACAATGACAGCTGTTTTCAGGGGTAGAACGACAGATTTTTACCCTGTCAGTTCGGGGATTTGATCTAGCAACCTTTCAGTTACTGGCCCAACGCTCTAACCACTAGGCTACCTGCTGCCCTAAAATGGTGGATGTTGTTAAGGTTGGAATGGACTGAGTGCAGGGAAGACAATCACATGTTGGCAGGCACTGATAAGGGTCGAGAGCTGTGGATTAGTGAGGAAGGGGGTCGAGGTCAGGTCACATTAAGGGAGAAGGAACAGTTTATTGCCCGTATCCCTTAACTTCATGCCTAGCAATAGAAATGTAATGTTTAGAGAGAAGGAGGAGACTCCACCCAAATTGGGGTTTGGGGTTCCACCACTGGTGGAAATATGTTTTTGTCCAGCTGTTCGATCCTTTGGGGTGAATAAACTTGGATGGAGCTTTTATAGAGTCCGTCAATTTCTTACTCTGATATTTAGAACCTAACAAAGTCAATGTGAACATTTTGATTTCCCCTCCCCATCTTTCTGTATCAGATCCCCAGGGCTTGGTGAGTGTCAGTAGTTGGCTGCTGTATGCTCCCTCATACTCCGACTGGCTCGCCTGTACAGTCTCTCTGTCTGAGGAGGTGAAGAGAGAGAGCAGAATTCTGCCACTTATATACACAGCTCCTACAGCTGTACCTGGTGAGTTAGTCTCCTACACAAACATCCTACCCACGATCAGATCCCTCTCTCCCCATCCCACAGACACTAGTTTAGAGGAGGATGAACATGTTGAAGTGGTGTCTACAGTTTATTTTGGTAATTAATTTCACTGTGATGATGTTCTGATGATGTTCTGTCTTGAGAGCTTTAGAGGCATTTGATCCATGTTGAGTCTCTGTGTGCAGGAGTCTACAAAGAAGCCTACATTTTGATTCTGGTCCTGTTGGTCCTGTCTCCTGTCATCATCTGTGCTCTGTGCTCTGTCATCCTGTGGAAACGAAGAGGTATCTGGAATTCAGTCATATTAGTATTTGTGATTTAATTATAAGAGCAAGATATAACAGTAATAATGACCCTGTAGAGAAATGTGTCAGAAATGATTTTGTCCATTAAATATTGAAATAATAATATATTTTTTAATCTTTTAGGGTCCATGTGGTCTTCATCCCGAAAGTCCAGAAACAGTTCAGGTAGTGTATTTCATCTGATAAATAAACTAAGAATGAAATATGAGTTATGACATAACATAAACAACGATTTATTTTATTTTGACAATTGTCTCTATATTTCAGATCAAACTGAGCTTGGACAGAGGCCGACAGGTAATTGTTTCATTTTGATCTCTGGGTGAAGGCTATCATAAGATACAGGCAACTAACTTATTTTTGAGAAAACCTTTCCATTGACACGAAGCATGATATGCACATATCTCAATAGAATTTGACTCTACTTGTTCCAAAATTTACCTTTTTACAATAACTTTTACCTTCTCCATTCAACAGAGCAAAATAAAACTATTGCAGGTTGTTCACTATCATGATAATATAATTTTATAACGTTGATAATCATTTAGTAGCCTAGTTTTGTATGAATTAAATATTTACGATAATAGATTGCAGGATAATGACCTAAATGTGCTCTGCTAGGGGCAGAAAGCAAAGAACAGATACCAGCTACTGAAGAGATCGCAGCTGGTATAGAAATTAATCTGGAAGGTATTCAGTAATAGGGGGAAAATATTTCTTTACTCTCTAAAATGTGTTATGCCAAAAGTGCAGAAACAGTATCTCATCTGATCTGTATGATAAATAAACTAAGTGTGAGATGAGTTATGACAACATAAACCATGATGGATTTCATGTTCACATGATTGTGTCTCTATATTTCAAATCAAACTGAGCTAGGACAGGGGCCGGCAGGTAACTGTTTCATTCTGATCTCTGGGTGAAATGCTAAAACATGCTAATACATGATACTAACTTATTTATGAGGAAACATTCCATTGACACCAAGCATAATATGCACATATCTCAATAGCGTTTGACTCTCCCTGTTCTACAATTCACCTTTTTACAATAACTTTCACCTTTTCCATTCAACAGAGACAAAAAACCTAATAGAAGGTAATGTTCACTCATGATATACTGTATATGATATTATATAACTTTGATAATGTAGTAAGCTGATGAATATCAATATTACTTAAATGTGATCCGTTAGGGGCAGAAAACACAGTGAAGACTCTTACCAGACAGAGAGCAGCTGGAAAAGGAGGTAATCTGAAAGGTAAAGTAATAGGATAAAAAATATATTACCCTTTTAATTGTATAATTTAATGATAATTTGACATAATCAAAATAGGATTTGACTGTCCCAGTTCCACATTCACCTTTTTACAATAACTTTCACTTGTTCCATTCAGCAGAGACCAACAACTCCATTGAAGGTAATGTTCACTATCATGATATAGAGTATTTGATGTATTATTATAACTTTGATAATAATGTAGTAGCCTAGTTTTGTATCAATAAAATATGTATGATAATGAATTGCAATTTAATGACCAAAATGTGCTCTGTTAGGGGCAGAAACCACAGTGAAGACTCCTACAGAATACATTGCATTTGGTAAAGAAGTTAATCTGAAAAGTAAAGTTATACTGGGGGAAAAAATGCATTACCCTCTAAATTGTATAATTTACAGTTTTTGCATTGTTCATAAAACTAAGTCTGCTGACATGTTGGAGAGCATTAAACCATTTATAATTCATACAATTTTTGGAACAATTGAAATACAGGACACTCACAATTCACTTTTTTAATGCAGATTGGCACCAGGTGAAAGGATTCAAAGGTTAAAAAAATCACAGTAGGACAGGAAAATTGTATGTTCATCAGAGTATTACAATATACAGGTAACAACCTAAATGAAGGAAACCCACAAAGTGTCTTAATAGGGCATTGGGCCACCACGAGCTGCCAGGACAGCTTCAAAACTCATTGGCATAGATTCTACAAGTGTCTGGAGCTCTCTTGTTGATGGTGGTGGAAAACGCTGTCTCAGGCGCCGCTCCAGAATCACTCATAAGTGTTCAATTGAGTTGAGATCTGGTGACTGAGATGGCCATGGCATATGGTTTACATTGTTTTCATGATCATCAAACCGTTGTGACCACTCGTGCCCTATGGGGGAAGTGTCATTTTGTAAGAGACCTCTCCCATCAGGATAGAAATGGTTCATCATAGGTTGAAGGTGATCACTCAGAATGGATGTGTAGTTATTGGCATTTACCTGGCCCTCTAAGGGGTTGAGTGGACCTTAACCATGCCAGGAAAAAGCACCCCACACCCTAACAGAAACACCAGAAACCTCATTTACTCAAGTGTTTCCTTTATTTTGGTAGTTACCTGCAGGTCCACATTATCTGAAATCCTTACCAATCCATCCCATCATATTGTGTGAATGAAAGAAATCTTGTCTTTCTATTTCCCCCAGAGAACATCATTCTGGATGAAAAGACTGCGCACCCTGCTATTAGAGTCAATCAAGAAAAGCAGCGGGCTCATTACATTAAAGAAAAAGATACAGAAAAACGCTTTAGAATGCATCTCCATGTATTTTCTCAAGAGAGTTTCAGTTCAGGACGACACTATTGGGAAGTGAAGGTAAAGGACGGAACAACAGAAAAACTGTCATGGTATGTTGGTGTGGCCAGAGAAAATGTTGAGAGAAGACCTATTGTTCCTTTAACTCCACAGAATGGATTTTGGATTCTATCTTTTGATAAAGAAAAAGGTTTCCATGTCAATACTGACCCTCAATCACCAATAACTGTGGCAGAGCTCACTATTGTGGGAGTGTTTCTAGACTGTGACAGACACACTCTGTCTTTTTATAATGTTGATACAGAGTCACTTCTTTACACTTTTACTGATGTGAAGACATTCAACTACTTTCCTGTGTTCAGCCCGGGACAACGTGACATATTCACAATAAGAAATAATTTGATTTGCATACCAAAACCATTTTCACACCACTGAGCCAAGTCGAGCTGTACTGAGCTGGTCTGGTTAAGCATCCACTGTAGTTGCTGTAGCCGTGCCGGAAAGGACAATGTGAAAATAGAATATTAGAGCCAGCACAGTATAGGTTGGGTCAGCACGATAGTGTCAAAAGGGTCTGAGATGCAGCTGAAATTCATGTCAAATGAATCATACATTATATACATTTTGTGTTATTCAGTGATTGTAAATGTGTGTATCTTTTTACCAAATTGTTTTCAGACGCCACAAGAAATAGAGAACACTAGTAATGGCGTCTTTTTGTAGGAAATAACTCCGCCATGGTTCGTTGAACAAACCCTACTGGAAAATGAATGGATTTTTGGTAGGGTATTTGGATAAACTTTGAAACTGAGGTCTGTGGTAAACACAGGCTTAAGAGCTAATTTTCATCAGCTAACGTCACTTCGATTTTTTTAAAGCATTTATGCAATCAGAAAAAACACAAAGGCTTAATTCCTAACGTTCAGACGTTATTTTCTGCGTTTATCCCAAAACCGTATTCTTTCCCCCTAAGAATAGCTGAACGAACCAAAACTTACACATACAAATGTTTTAGGGCTACAAGCTGGCGAGTTTTATAAAATCAACCAAAAATCTTTGACTTTTTTTCTACCTGTAGCTAGATTATGAATGTAAACTGTGAAGCTACTGTAGTACAAGTTAGCAATATCCTTTGCATTCTTCAGTTCTGTTAATGTTGTCCCAATTAATAAATGACTGTAATCTGTTGATAAAGTTTCACTGTTGTGCTGTTGAATGTACTGAACAAGAATATAAATGCAACAATTTAAAAGATTTTACTTAGTTACAGTTCATATCAGGAAATAAGTCAATTGAAATACATTCATTAAGCCCTAATCTATGGATTTCACATGACTGGAATACAGATATGCATCTGTTAGTCAAATACCTTAAAAAGGGTAGGGGCGTGGATCAGAAAACCTGTCAGTATCTAGTGTGACCACCATTTGCCTCATGCAGCGCGAAACATCTCCTTCGCATAGAGTTGATCCGGCTGTTGATTGTGGCCTGTGGAATGTTGTCCCACTCCTTTTCAATTGCACAATGGCAGTGCGAAGTTGCTGGATATTGGCGGGAACTGGAACACGCTGTCGCCGATCCAGAGCATCCCAAACAGGCTCAATGGGTGACATGCCTGGTGAGTATGTAGGCCATGGAAGAACTGGGACAAGATCCTGAGGCGCATTGTCGTGCCATTCATCCACCGCCATCACCTTGTTTCAGCATGATAATGCACGTTGCAAGGATCTGTACACAATTCTTGGAAGCTGAAAATGGCCCAGTTCTTCCATATCGCTTATAAAGCGTCTGCTAAATGGCATAGATATTATAAAACATTTTAAGGAAGGCGCAACCTCTTTCCCTCGTCGGTGCATAGCCAATTTAGAACCTGAATTCAACTTTCCTCAAAATACTATGCTGCAGGATGACACATGCTCTAAAGTGCCTTTTAAGAGCCGTAAAAAAAAAAAAAACATATACACTACTGTTCAAAAGTTTGGGGTCGCTTAGAAATGTCCTTGTTTTTGAAAGAAAAGCTATTTTTTGGTCCATTTAAATAACATCAAATTGATCAGAAATACAGTGTAGATATTGTTAATGTTGTAAATTACTATTGTAGCTGGAAACAGATGATTTTTAATGGAATATCTACATAGGCATAGAGGCCCATTATTAGCAACCATCACTCCTGTGTTCCAATAGCATGTTGTGTTAGCTAATCCAAGTTTATAATTTTAAAAGGCTAATTGATCATTAGAAAACCCTTTTGCAATTATGTTAGCACAGCTGAAGACTGTTGTCCTGATTAAAGAAGCAATACAACTGGCCATCTTTAGACTAGTTTAGTATCTGGAGCATCAGCATTTGTGGGTTCGATGATTACAGGCTCAAAATTGCCAGAAACAAAGCACTTTGTTCTGAAACTCGTCAGTCTATTCTTAATTTCTGAGAAATGAAGGCTATTCCATGCGAGAAATTGCCAATAAACTGAAGATCTCGAACAACGCTGTGTACTCCTCCCTTCACAGAACAGGGCAAACTGGCTCTAACCAGAATAGAAAGAGAGTGGGAGGCCCCGGGGCACAACTAAACATACTCCGTTCATCTTTCCCTCGAAAGATGAAAAACATCCGCACAGCATGATGCTGCAACCTCAATGCTTCACCGTTGGGATGGTGCAAGGTTTCCTCCAGACTTTACACTTGTCATTCAGGCCTAATAGTGGGTATCATCAGACCAGAGAATCTATTTCTCATGGTCTGAAAGTCTTTTGGCAAACTCCAAGCAGGCTGTTATGTGCCTTTTACTGAGGTGTGGCTTCCGTCTGGCCACTCTACCATAAAGGCCTGATTGGTGGAGTGCTGCAGAGATGGTTGTCCTTCTGGAAGGTTCTCCCATCTCCACAGAGGAACCCTGGAGCTCTGTCAGAGGGACCATCGGGATCTCGGTCACCTCCCTCACCAAAGCCTTATCCCCCGATTGCTCAGTTTGGCTGGCTGGCCAGCTCCAGGAAGAGTCTTGGTGGTTCCAAACTTCTTCCATTTAAGAATGATGGAGGCCACTGTGTTCTTGGGGACCCTTCCCCAGAACTGTGCCTTGAAACAATGCTGTCTAGGAGCTCTATGGACAATTCCTTCGACCTCATGGCTTGGTTTTTGCTCAGACATGCACTGTCAACTGTGGAACCTCATATAGACAGTAGTGTGCCTGTAACGGCAGATTTCCTCCTCTTCGTCTGAAGAGGAGGTGTAGCAAGGATCGGACCAAGATGCAGCGTAGTTAGTGTTCATCATGTTTAATAACGACAAAACCGTGAACACTACAAAATACAAAATAACAAATGTGGCAAAACCGAAACAGTCCTATCTGGTGCATAGAACACAAAGACAGAAGACAACCACCCACAAACCCCAACACAAAACAGGCTACCTAAATATGGTTCCCAATCAGAGACAATGACTAACACCTGCCTCTGATTGAGAACCATATCAGGCCAAACATAGAAACGGGAAAACTAGACACACAACATAGAATGCCCACTCAGCTCACGTCCTGACCAACACTAAAACAAAGAAAACACAAAAGAACTATGGTCAGAACGTGACAGTGCCTTTTCAAGTCATGTCCAATCAATTGAATTTATGACAGGTGGAGTCCAATCAAGTTGTCGAAACATCTCAAGGATGATCAATGGAAACATGATGCACCTGAGCTCAATTTCGAGTCTCATAGCAAAAAAAACGGAAAACTTATGTAAATAAGTTATCCGTTTTGTATTTTAATACATTTGCCAAAATTTCTAAAAAACAGTTTTCGCTTAGTCATTATGGGGTATTGTGTGAAGATTGAGGGGGAAAAAGTATGTAATCCATTTTTAGAATAAGTCTATAACGTAACTAAATGTGGAAAAGGGAAGGGATCTGAATATTTCCCGAATGGACTGAATATCATTAATTTATATGTAAAAAGTTGATGTAGCAGCCAAGGATTCTATCTTTAACTCAATGAGTAATGTATCATGCATTGAACATATAGATATATCAAAATGGTTGATTTATAGTTTATTATTAATAAATAATATGTCAATAGTCACATGTTTAACTCATGCAGAATGTGGTATGCAAACTGCCAAGGAAACTACTACACAGAAGAAATGTGTCCCAAAAGGTACATTTATATTGACATACCTTTTCATTATTTAATGTTTTTTTTATCTGCTTTTTAGATCTTATTCACCCCGCAAGCACAGTCATTCAGGGTTAATAACATTTATTGAAGAACACCCATAAGAAGAAAAGGTGGTACAACCCAATATCTATTTTCTGTTGATAAGATTAGTGGCTAAATATTTCTCTGATTTCACTTGTTCATTTGCTGCATGGGGCGAAGTGAACAGACTCAAAGGTAGGACACATGAACAAATCACATAATATCATTACATGGCTGTACCTTCAAGTTACATCCATATCAGCAAACCATGTGAGTGAACGAATTCACCAAATCTTCTCTTTTTTTAGTGGACATCACTCTGGACAAAACGTCTGCTCACCCTAACCTAGACGTGTGTAGCAGGTAGAAAGGTTTTTTTTGGGACTCAAAAGTAACTGATGTTCCCACAGCTCCTAATGTCTTTAGTGAGGACAGATTCAGCTCCGGACAGTTATACTGGGAAGTGAAGGTGAGGGAGGATTCCATTTTTAGCAAAGAGAAACATTCATGATATGTTGGGGTAGCCACAGACATACCCACTCTGACCCCTGAGAATGGTTTCTGGGTATTTATGTATGAAAAAGGAAAAGGTTATTATGTCCCTGATGACCCTAAAATACCAGAATTGGGAAATGAAAGCCCTTTAATATTTCTAAGCCTACAAGAATCTGGAAAAGCAATTCTTACAACACTTGGAGTGTTCTTAGATTGTGACAGGCAGATGCTTTCCTTTTATGATGCTGAATCAAAGGTACATCTTTACAGTTTGTTTAACGTTGTGTCATCTAACACATTCTTCGCTGTATTCAGCCCTGGGTTACGTGGCAAATGTCTCTTAACAGTTCAATGACTATGGATGACAAAGGTGGAAATACATATTAAATGAAATACCAATGTAACACTCTGTGACACTAACAGGGAATTCAACCGCATAGAAACATTACACTTTAAATGTATATTTACTACCTTTAGCAACATCATTGATGTAAATCTGTAATACAAGTATTGAATATCAATAACACTGTTGATTTCTGTATTGTGTATTGACATAAACTAACCTGATATTGAATTAATGTCATTTGAAAAACTCCTGTGCAATACCTCCACTCAGTGTTCTATTCAGTGCATTGAACAAACAGGACCAGGATGCCACTAATGACAAAGACTGACATACCCATACAGTTGTGCATTGAAAAATGATGTATTCACCTTATTCGTTGGATATGTAACAATTATTTACTTAACAAACAGTAAGATATCTGTCTAATGCTGTGTTTATGGTCTCCACTCTAGTGTCCTGCAGCCAGTCTGTGTGTTTATGACATGGGTTTTACTAGAGATAGCTTGAAGCTGACAATTGATTGATGTTGGTGATAAAACCTAAGAGAGGGAGTTTACAGGAGAGACAGCAGGGGTTTAAACTGCAGAACCCAGTTCCTACATTTGAATATAAAAATAGATTTTATCAACAAACAAAAAATATGCTACATTTTATCTCAGGGACCCTCAGGATGACAAATCAGAGCAAGATTACTGAATGGAAGTACATTATTTACCTTCAGAGGTGAATGTATCAAACCAGTTGCCATGAAAAGTGTTTTGTTGTTGTGCACTCTCTTCAAACAATAACATGGTATTTTTACACTGTAATAGCTATAGTAAATTGGACACGAGTTAGATTAACACGAATTTAAGCTTTGTGCCCATATAAGACATGTCTATGTCCTGGAAAGTTGGCAGTTACTTACATCATTCTAATCACATTAGTGCACGTTAGCAACAACAATCCCGGTTTAGAGACACCAATTCTTTATATATTTTTTTTAATTTTTTCACCTTTATTTAACCAGGTAGGCAAGTTGAGAACAAGTTCTCATTTACAATTGCGACCTGGCCAAGATAAAGCAAAGCAGTTCGACACATACAACAACACAGAGTTACACATGGAGTAAAACAAACATACAGTCAATAATACAGTAGAAAAAATAAGTCTATATACAATGTGAGCAAGTGATGTGAGATAAGGGAGGTAAAGGCAAAAAATAGGCCATGGTGGGGAACTAAATACAATATAGCAAGTAAAACACTGGAAAGGTTGATTTGCAGTGGAAGAATGTGCAAAGTAGAGATAGAAATAATGGGGTGCAAAGGAGCAAAGGAGCAAAATAAATAAATAAATAAATACAGTAGGGAAAGTGGTAGTTGTTTGGGCTAAATTATAGATGGGCTATGTACAGGTGCAGTAATCTGTGAGCTGCTCTGACAGCTGGTGTTTAAAGCTAGTGAGGGAGATAAGTGTTTCCAGTTTCAGAGATTTTAGATTTTTTACAATCCCGTAGAGGTTAATGGAAAATCATTCAAGTAAAAGTGAAAGTCACAAAGTAAAATACTACTTGAATAAAAGTCTAAGTATTTGGTTTTATTAAAATGTTTTAATGGAATTACTCAAATATATTTAAAGGTATTGATAATAAAAAATTCTGCGCTTTCTTACCTTTTTATTGAGTTACATGTTATGCAGGCCACCATAGGAACTACAAATGAGAGGGGGGCAGGGCTCACATTCACTTCCTGGAATGTCAAGGATTTAAACGAACCAATTAAGAGAGGCAAGGTCCTAGCCCACTTGAAAGCACTCTCGTCTGATATTATATTTTTGCAAGAAACCCATCTGAAAAATAATTCTCATAGCAGACTTAAATGTAGGTGGGTGGGGCAAGTGTATCACTCTAACTTCTCTGCCAAAACGAGAGGCACAGCGATTCTGGTACGGAAAGGAATTCCCTTTCTACATAAAACCACTATTGTGGATAAAGAGGGTCGTTATGTGATCGTAATAGGAGAGATCCACTCTACTTCTGTAACTCTACTAAATATCTATGGGCCAAACATTGATAACCCCTCTTTTTTCAAAAGAGTCCTTGCCCTGATTCCAGATATCTCCCATACTAACCTGATCATTGGAGGGGACCTTAACTGTGTGCTAGACCAATATTTGGACAGATCCTCTACCCGGTGAACCCCCACCTCCTATTCAAGTGAATTCTTGAATACCTGCATAAAGAATTCTAACTTATTTGATATATGGAGGATCACTAACCCTACGGGTAGGGAATACTCCTTTTACGCTCATGTTCACAATGTTTATACTCGAATTGACTACTTTTTGGTTGATGCTAAACTACTCCCCTATACCTGTAATGTGAGATATCATGATATTATAATCTCGGACCACAGTCCACTCACCTTCTCCCTGAGATTGGGTGACATCGTACCAAACGAGAGGGTCTGGAGGTTGAATCCTCAGCTCCTCACAGAACCAACATTCTGTGAACATCTTAAAGACCAAATTACATTTTTCTTTGATACCAACGACAACACAGAGACTTCCCCAGCATTATTGTGGGAAACACTTAAGGCTTATTTGAGAGGCTGTATCATCTCCTATCAGACTGCCAGGAGTAGGCAAAACAGGGGAAAATTGGTAGAACTGGAGGGACAAATTCACTTACTGGACAGGGAGAATGCTAGATATCCATCTATGGAGAAACATAAAAAAATTACCTCTTTAAAATTTGAATATAATCAGATTCTCTCAGCTAAAATTGCTAAATCTTTTCTCTACGCCAAGCAAAAATATTTTGAGTTTGGTGACAAACCACACAAATTACTCGCCAGACAACTTCGAAAAAATGTGAGTAACCGAATGATTCACAAAGTTAAATCTGCATCTGGGGAATTACTCTCTTCCCCCAAAGACATCAATGACAGATTCCGTTAGTTTTATGAGACTCTATATACATCTAAAGCAGATCCTAACCCCTTAATTATGCAAAACTCTTTGGAGGACTGTAATCTTCCTGCCCTGAACCAGGAAGATTCTAACTTCCTGAATAAGGAAATATCTCTTGAAGAAATTCGAGAAACAATTAAATCTCTAAAGAGTGGCAAGACCCCGGGCCCAGATGGATACCCTGGTGAATTCTATAAAACATTCAGCAACATGCTCTCTCCCTACCTGCACAAAATGTTGGTTCAGGCCAAGGAGGATGGAGCTCTCCCATCTACTTTGGATGAAGCATTCATTACAGTTATACATAAGAATGGTAAAGATCCGGAAGAGGTAGGGTCATACAGACCAATATCCCTCCTTAATACAGACCAAAAGATTTTAGCAAAAACCCTGGCTAACAGGCTTAGCACTTTAATTGGCAAATTGGTCCATTCGGACCAGACCGGCTTTATCCCGAACAGAAACTCATTCTTCAATCTCAGGCGCCTCTTCAACATTATGTATTCTTAGAGGTTACCAAATGTGGACCTTGCCGTTATATCTCTTGATGCCGAGAAGGCTTTTGACCAAGTTGAGTGGTCCTATCTATTCAAAGTCCTACAGAAATGTAATATTGGAGATGGGTTCATAAATTGGATCCAGCTTTTATATAGGAACCCCTGTGCGAGAATACTCACTAACCAATCATTGTCGCCCCGATTTAACCTTTACAGAGGGACAAGGCAGGGTTGTGCGCTGTCGCCTATGCTCTTCGCCCTAATCATTGAACCTCTCGCTCAGGCGATTAGATCTGATGCAGCAATACACGGCTATAATACTAAAGATACTCTAAATAAGATTTCCCTATACGCAGATGACATTCTCCTCTATGTAACAGAACCCCAAGCTAGTATTCCAGCTATTCTTGATGTGATTAATTTGTTTGGTACCTTCTCGGGATACAGAATAAATTGGAACAAGAGTGAATTAATGCCCATACGGTTACAAAACACCTCCTGGCTAGAACATCTTCCAGTTATCTTCAGAAAAATTTACCTATCTAGGAATTGTAGTTACCAAACAATACTCCTTACTATTTAAAGAGAATTTCCCCTCTCTGATGCAAAAACTCAAGACAAACATACAATTTTGGAGAACTCTCCCAATTTCTCTGCTCGGAAGAATTAATGCCATTAAAATGGTCTTCCTCCCACAACTGCTCTACCTATACCAGAACATCCCAGTATTCATACCTAAATCCTTTCATAAACAACTGGACTCAATTATCAATCCTTTCATCTGGGATTATAAAACACACAGGATAGGTAAAAAAGACCTCTGCAAATCCAAAATGGAAGGAGGATGGTCTCTCCCAAATTTTATATTTTATTACTGGGCCGCTAACCTCCGCGCTGTTACGTTTTTGCTGGATGACGCACGTCCGTCACCCAGCTGGCTTAGTATGGAGCGGGAGGAGTGTCACCCCTTCTCTATTGGTGCTGTGATTTTGTCGCCTGTCAATCTGGAGAGGTCACTTTATCGTAACAATCCTATTATACATAGCACAGTCCGAATCTGGAAGCAAATTAAAACCCACTTTGAGCTTAGACCAATGTCATTCATGCTCCCTGTTGCCAGGAACCCCTCCTTTGCCCCCTCTAACCTTGATAACACCTTTGAGCAATGGGGAGAGTTGGGGATAAGTACCATAGGGGATTTATATATAGAAGGGACCTTTGCTTCCTTTGAGTTGCTGAGGGAAATTTATAATCTTCCCAGAAGTAACTTTTTCAGATACCTACAAATCAGAGACTATGTTAGAAAACACCTCCCAACATTTGGGAACACTAAGCCTTCCA
Organism: Salvelinus namaycush; assembly: GCF_016432855.1. Lineage (NCBI taxonomy): Eukaryota > Metazoa > Chordata > Actinopteri > Salmoniformes > Salmonidae > Salvelinus > Salvelinus namaycush. The sequence goes on from NC_052314.1 coordinate 53,259,679, forward strand.
TGTTTGACGGATGCATAAAAACATCCCCCACCTCAGACAAACTGATATCTCGTTTATATGATGCTTTTCAATCTGTTAGCACACCTTCTACAGATGCCATTAAGGCAAAATGGGAGGAAGACTGGGGACTGACATTTCGGTGGCAGACTGGGAAGATAGCTTGGAGTATATCCACACCTGCTCCATTAACTCGAGACATCGTCTCATACAATTCAAGGTATTACACAGATTACACTATTCCAAAACCAAACTGCATAGGATATTTCCTGATACATCCCCTATGTGTGATAAATGTCAGGCTGCACAGGGTACACTACTCCACTGCTTTGCCCTATGCTCTAGCTTGTATGGTTACTGGTGTGGAATTTTTAGGATCCTCTCTGAAGTTCTGGAGACTTCAATTGACCCAGACCCGCTTCTGATAATCCTGGGAGTGTCTGATTCCTTAAACGGATTAACCAACCCTCAAAAACAACTCATCTCTTACAGTCTCATTTCGGCAAAAAAACGAATCTTGTTGTTTTGGAAAAAGAGGGAAGCGCCCACTACCAAATTATGGCTCAGCGAATTGGCAAACACTGTACACTTAGAAAGAATTAGATATATTCTGAACAATAAATTATCAACATTTGATCAAATCTGGCAGCCTTTCCTCTCTTACTTGGACCATTCGGCGCTGTGAATTTGTACTTTTTAACGCACTCTCAATTGTAATATTTTAATCCACCTTTGGGCAGCATGTGCTGGCACCGCCACCCGAGCAGTCGGGAGGGGAATAAGGGGAAGGGATAAAGGGGGGGGGAAGAAGTGGGGGGGGGGGATAAAGGGGGGGAATAAGTGGGGGGTGACACCTACCCTCTTTCTTTCTACCTGTCCTTGTTCTGTATGTCTTGTTTTGTAATATTTGTTTTGTACCCAGAACTCTTGGTCTTTTTGTCTCTGTCTGCTCTTTTATGTTTAGATAAGAATTGTATACCTGTCTTTTATACCTATGCACCATTCTTGTGTGTGTTCAATAAAAAATATTTGAACGATAATTAAAAATTCCTTATTATGAAAACCAGACTGCCGAATCTTCTTGTTTTATTTTAACTTACGGATAGCCAGGGACACACTCCAACACTCAGACATTCATTTACAAATGAAGCATTTGTGTTTAATGAGTCCGCCAGATCAGAGGCAGTAGGGATGACCAGGGATATTCTCTTGATAATTGTGTGAATTGGAGCATTTTCCTGTCAAAATGAAACTTTTGGGTGTCAGGGAACATGTATGGAGTAAAAAGTACATTCTTTTCTTTAGGAATGTAGTGAAATAAAAGTAAAAGTAATCACAACTATAAATAGTAAAGTAAAGTACAGATACTCCAAAAAAACGACTTAAGTAGTCATTTAAATGATTTTTTACACCACTTTTTAATGACTGTGATAGGAGATAACTGAGGATGGATCAACAACATTGTAGTTACTCCAAATAAATGACAGAGTGAAAAGAAGTAAGCCTGTACAAAATAAAAAGATTACAAAATATGCATCCTGTTTGCAATAAGTGTAACGGCGTTCCTCTCTCTCTTCATAAGAAGAGGAGGAGTAGTGATCGAACCAAGGCGCAGCGGGTTGTGAATACATGATGAATTTTATTTACAAGACAAAACGAAACAAACTATACTTGAATAAACTAACAAAATAACAAAACGAAAGTAGACAGACTTAGTACGACGAACTGACATAACACACGCAGAACGAACGAACAAGTACTTAATACAAAAACGCACGAACAAACCGAAACAATCCCGTATGGTGTAACATCGACACAGACACAGGAGACAACCACCCACAACGAACACAGTGAAACAACCTACCTAAATATGACTCTTAATTAGAGGAACGCAAAACACCTGCCTCTAATTAAGAGCCATACCAGGCAACCCTAAACCAACATAGCAACACACAACATAGAATGCCCACCCAAACTCACGTCCTGACCAACTAACACATAAAACTAACAGAAAACAGGTCAGGAACGTGACATAACCCCCCCCTTAAGGTGCGTACTCCGAACGCATCACCAACGGCTCTGGACGCTCATGGCAGGCTGACGGCTCTGGACGCTCATGGCAGGCTGACGGCTCTGGACGCTCATGGCAGGCTGACGGCTCTGGACGCTCATGGCAGGCTGACGGCTCTGGACGCTCATGGCTGGCTGACGGCTCTGGACGCTCATGGCTGGCTAACGGCTCTGGCTGCTCATGGCTCTCTGACGGCTCTGGCTGCTCATGGCTCTCTGACGGCTCTGGCTGCTCATGGCTCGCTGACGGCTCTGGCAGATCCTGTCTGGCTGGCGGCTCTGGCAGATCCTGTCTGGCTGGCGGCTCTGGCAGATCCTGTCTGGTTTGCGGCTCTGGCAGATCCTGTCTGGTTGGCGGCTCTGGCAGATCCTGTCTGGTTGGCGGCTCTGGCAGACCCTGTCTGACGGACGGCTCTAGCGGCTCCTGTCTGGCGGGCGGCTCTAGCGGCTCCTGTCTGGCGGACGGCTCTGTAGGCTCATGGCAGACGGGTGGCTTTGCAGGCTCATGGCAGACGGGCGGCTTTGCAGGCTCATTGCAGACGGGCGGCTCAGACGGCGCTGGGGAGACGGATGGCTCAGATGGCGCTGGGGAGACGGATGGCTCAGATGGCGCTGGGGAGACGGATGGCTCAGATGGCGCTGGGGAGACGGATGGCTCAGATGGCGCTGGGGAGACGGATGGCTCTGGCCGGATAAGGCGCACTGTAGACCTGGTGCGTGGTGCCGGAACTGGAGGCACCGGGCTAAGGACACGCACCTTCATACTAGTGCGGGGAGCAGGGACAGGGCACACTGGACTCTCAAAGCGTACTCTATACCTGGTGCGTGGTACCGGCACTGGTGGCACCGGGCTGAGGGCACGCACCTCAGGACTAGTACGGGGAGAAGTGACAGTGTGTACAGGACTTAGGAGACGCACAGGTGGCTTAGTGCGTGGGGCCGGAACTGGAGGCACCGAACTGGATACACGCACTATAGGGAGAGTGCGTGGAGGAGGAACAGGGCTCTGGAAACGCACTGGTAGCCTAGTGCGTAGTGTAGGCACTGTAGGTACTAGGCTGGGGCGGGGAGGTGGCGCCGGAAATACCGGACCGTGCAGGCGTACTGGCTCTCTTGAGCATTGAGCCTGCCCAACCTTACCTGGTTGAATGCTCCCGGTCGCCCGACCAGTGCGGGGAGGTGGAATAACCCGCACCGGGCTATGTAGGCGAACCGGGGAAACCATGCGTAAGGCAGGTGCCATGTATGCCGGCCCGAGGAGACGCACTGGAGACCAGACGCGTTGAGCCGGCCTCATGACACCTGGCTCAATGCCCAATCTAGCCCTACCAGTGCGGGGAGGTGGAATAACCCGCACCGGGCTATGCACACGTACAGGAGACACCCTGCGCTCTACTGCGTATAAGGCACTAAAGTAAAACTGCAAGAAATGTGGCAAAGAAATTAGCTTTGTCCTGAATACAAAGAGTTATGTTTGGGTCAAATCCAATGCAACGCATCACTAAGTACCACTCTTCATATTTTCAATCATGGTTATGGCTGCATCATGTTATTGATATTGTCACGATCGTGTGGAGGAGAGACGGACCAAAACGCAGCATGTGGAAAATAAGCCATCTTCTTTTATTTTTTACTATGAAGATGAACATGAAACAAAACACTATTACAAACTATACCAAAACAACAAACGACCGTGAAGCTATAAACGTAGTGCACACACACATGCTACAAACGTTCAACATAGACAATTCCCCACAAACAGCTAAAGCCTATGGTTGCCTTAAATATGGCTCCCAATCAGAGACAACAATAACCAGCTGTCTCTAATTGAGACCCAATTCAGGCAACCATAGACTTTCCTAGAGACCTACACTCAACATAGACACAGCTAGACTACTACACTAAACATAAACCCAACTACTCTAATAAACCCCCTAAACCTTACAACCACCCTAGACACTACAAAAAACACATACATTCCCCATGTCACACCCTGACCTAACTAAAATAATTAAGAAAACAAAGAATACTAAGGCCAGGGCGTGACATAACCCCCCCCTTAAGGTGCGAACTCCGGGCGCACCAGCACATAGTCTAGGGGAGGGTCTGGGTGGGCGTCCATCCACGGCGGCGGCTCCGGCACTGGTCGTGGTCCCCACCCCACCATAGTCACTACCCGCTTTCTTAACCCCACTGGAATAAGGGGCAGCACCGGACTAAGGGGCAGTACCGGACTAAGGGGCAGCACCAGGATAAGGGACAGCACCAGGATAAGGGGCAGCCCCAGGATAAGGGGCAGCCCCAGGATAAGGGGCAGCTCCGGACTGAGGTACAGCAGCTCCGGACTGAAGGGCAGCACCGGACTGAAGGGCAGCACCGGACTAAGGGGCAGCCCCAGGATAAGGGGCAGCTCCGGACTGAGGTACGGCAGCTCCGGACTGAAGGGCAGCACCGGACTGAATGGCGGATCCTGGCTGGCTGGCGGATCCTGGCTGGCCGGCTCTGGCGGATCCTGGCTGGACGGCTCTGGCGGATCCTGGCTGGACGGCTCTGGCGGATCTGGCTGCTCATGGCTGGCTGACGGATCTGGCTGCTCATGGCTGGCTGACGGATCTGGCTGCTCATGGCTGGCTGACGGATCTGGCCGCTCATGGCTGGCTGACGGATCTGGACGCTCATGGCTGGCTGACGGATCTGGACGCTCATGACTGGCTGACGGATCTGGACGCTCATGGCTGCTTGACGGCTCTGGACGCTCATGGCTGGCTGACGGCACTGGACGCTCATGGCTGGCTGACGGCTCTGGACGCTCATGGCTGGCTGACGGCTCTGGACGCTCATGGCTGGCTGACGGCTCTGGGCGCTCATGGCTGGCTGACGGCTCTGGACGCTCATGGCTGGCTGGCGGTTCTGGCAGATCCTGTCTGGTTGGCGGCTCTGGCAGATCCTGTCTGGTTGGCGGCTCTGGCAGATCCTGTCTGGTTGGCGGCTCTGGCAGATCCTGTCTGGTTGGCGGCTCTGGCAGATCCTGTCTGACGAATGGCTCTAGCGGCTCCTGACTGACTATCGGCTCTGACGGCTCGGGACAGACGGGCGGCTCTAATGGCTCGGGACAGACGGATGGCTCAGACGGCACTGGGCAGACGGATGGCTCAGATGGCGCTGGGGAGACGGATGGCTCAGATGGCGCTGGGGAGACGGATGGCTCAGATGGCGCTGGGGAGACGGATGGCTCTGGCCGGTCCGTTCTGGCGGAAGGCTCTGGCTGATCCGGTCTGGCGGAAGGCTCTGGCTGATCCGGTCTGGCGGAAGGCTCTGGCTGATCCGGTCTGGCGGAAGGCTCTGGCTGATCCGGTCTGGCGGAAGGCTCTGGCTGATCCGGTCTGGCGGAAGGTTCTAGCGGGTCCTGTCTGGCGGAAGGCCCCAGCGGCTCCTGTCTGGCGGACGGCTCTGTAGGCTCATGGCAGACGGGCGGCTTTGCAGGCTCATGGCAGACGGGCGGCTTTGAAGGCTCATGGCAGACGGGCAGTTCAGGCGCCGTTGGGCAGACGGCAGACTCTGGCCGGCTGAGACGCACTATAGGCCTGGTGCGTGGCGCCGGAACTGGAGGTACCGGGCTAAGAACACGCACCTTTAGGCTAGTGCGGGGAACAACAACAGGGCACACTGGCCTCTCGATGCGCACTATAGGCCTGGTGCGTGGTACCGGAACTGGTGGTACCGGGCTAAGGGCACGCACCTCAGGGCGAGTGCGGGGAGAAGGAACAGTGCGTACAGGGCTCTGGAGACGCACAGGTAGCTTAGTGCGTGGTGCCGGAACTGGAGGCACCGGGCCGGAGACACACACCACAGGAAGAGTGCGTGGAGGAGGAATTGGGCTCTGGAGACGCACTGGAGGCTTGGTGCGTGGTACCGGGCTGGGGACATGCATCTCAGGATGAGTGCAAAATGTAGGAACAGGACACACCGGGTTGTGAAGGTGTACTGGAGACCTGGTGTGTATAGCCGGCATTAAATCTTCCGGAACTTTAACACAAGTTTCAGGCTGAGTACGAGGAACTGACACAGGTGGCATCGGACAGCTAACACGCTCCTCAGGGAGAATGCCATGCATACTCTGCCAAACCAACAGCTCTCTCTCTTCACTCTCCTCCAATTTCGTCAACAACTCCTCGAATGTCTCATAATCTCCCCTTCGTTCACTCTCCTCCAATCTGTCCAATAACTCCTCGACCATCTCAGACTCACCCCTCAACTTCGCCGACTGCTCCAAGTGCCCCCCTCCAAGAATTTTTTTGTGCTGTCTCTTGGGCTTCCTACCGTGTCGCCGTGCTGCCTCCATCTCTGCCTTGGGGCAGTGATATTCCCCTGGCTGTGACCAGGGTCCTCTCCCGTCTAGGATTTCCTCCCACGTCCAGGAGTCCTGACATCGCTGCTGTTGCTTTGTTTTCCGCTGCTTGATCCGATGTTGGTGGGGAATTCTCTCACGATCGTGTGGAGGAGAGACGGACCAAAACGCAGCATGTGGAAAATAAGCCATCTTCTTTTATTTTTTACTATGAAGATGAACATGAAACAAAACACTATTACAAACTATACCAAAACAACAAACGACCGTGAAGCTATAAACGTAGTGCACACACACATGCTACAAACGTTCAACATAGACAATTCCCCACAAACAGCTAAAGCCTATGGTTGCCTTAAATATGGCTCCCAATCAGAGACAACAATAACCAGCTGTCTCTAATTGAGACCCAATTCAGGCAACCATAGACTTTCCTAGAGACCTACACTCAACATAGACACAGCTAGACTACTACACTAAACATAAACCCAACTACTCTAATAAACCCCCTAAACCTTACAACCACCCTAGACACTACAAAAAACACATACATTCCCCATGTCACACCCTGACCTAACTAAAATAATTAAGAAAACAAAGAATACTAAGGCCAGGGCGTGACAGATATGCTAGTCATCAGCAAGAACAAGAGAGTTTTCTTGGATTAAAAGAAAAGGAATAGAGCTAAGCACAGGCAAAATACTAGAGGAAAACCTGGTTCAGTCTGCTTTCCAACAGACACTGGTAGATAAAGTAATCTTTCAGCAGGACAATAACTTAAAACACAAGGCCAAATATACTGTATACTAGAGTTTACCAAGTTGACATTGAATGTTCCTGAGTGGCTAGTTACGGTTTTGACTTAAAATCGGCTTGAAAATGTCTGTCTAGCAATGATCAACAACCAACAAATTCTTATTTTCTATGACGGCCTAGGAACAGTGGGTCAACTGCCTTGTCTAGGGGCAGAACGACAGATTTTTATCTTGTCAGCTCAGGGATTCAATCTTGCAACCTTTTGGTTACTAGTCCAACGCTCTAACCACTAAGCTACCTGTCGCCCCCAAGTCCCCTCTTAGAGACTTATCCAGAAAGACTCAAAGCTGCAATCGCTGCCGACTGTCATTCTAACAGGTATTGACTCAGGGCTGTGAATACTTATGTAAATGAGATAATTCTGTATTTAATTTTCAATACATTTGCAAACATTTCTAAAAACATGTTTTCCTTTAATCATTATGGTGTATAGTGTGTAAATGGGTGAGGTGAAAATAATACATTTAATCCATTTTGAATTCCAGCTGTAACACAAGATGTGTAATAAGTCAAGGGGTATGATTATGAATACTTTCTGAAGGCACTGTGTTTCTCAACAGTTAGTAAATGAATAACAGTTAATAAATGAATAAGGAATAGGGGTGTTTGATGGAAAGTGAAAGTACTGACAGTGAGAAAGAGAGAAGTTTACGGGAGAGGGAGAATTAAGTGATTCTCAGTCTTTTGTTAAGATTGGTAGAATGCAAACGTGATATTTAACATTTAGTATACAAACACTGATATGTCAGTCGGTCATAGGGTGATCAGAAGATTCCGAAGGTAAATTTTGATTGTGCAATGGAAACTAATCGAAGGAGACGGACCACGTGCTCAGGTACAAATGCATTTTATTATTGATTACCACCTCTCCATTACAAATACCTTCTTTCTCTCCGCTCTTCCCCTTACTTTAATATTTTAACAGGGATCATTTCTGAGTAGTTCCCTGTCAGTTTTGACCAATGACTTAGTTCAAAGAGATGTTTTAATTATTGTTATTTACAATCTAGTCATAACCAATGCTCCCTCAAATTTTCTTCAGCCCTGAGCAACTTTCTGGTCTGCTGAGCGCAAACTTGAACATTGTGAAAATTCTTTGCAACTTCTGGCCCGAATTTACTGTAAACTCTGAGGCTGTACCCACTTTAAGTTACAGTTTTAATAGTGGCCAATTATAATTATAGCAAATCAGACACATTATGCTACCCTACTGAGCTTATTCAAGACCACTCAAAATACAACACTGTCCCTTTAAAGACAAAAAATGATCTTACCTGACTCGCTTTTCAAAGATGGTCAGAAATGCAGACATTTTGTGCTCTTGTAGGAAGTAACCACTCCCTAATAGTTTTTTTTTACATTTACTCCACAATTTTGTGGTATCCAGTTGGTAGTTACAGTCTTGTCTCATCGCTGCAACTCCTGTACGGACTCAGGAGAGGTGAAGGTCGAGAACCGTGCGTCCTTCGAAACACGACCCAACCAAGCCGCAAAACTTCGACACAATGCCCGCTTAACCCGGAAGCCAGCCACACCAATGTGTCAGAGGAAACACCGTACACCTGGCGACCGTGTCAGCGTACATGCGCCCGGCCCGCCACAGGAGTCGCTAGAGCGCGATTGGACAAGGACATTCCTGCCGGCCAAACCCTCCCTAACCCGGACGAGGCTGGGCCAATAGTGCGCCACCTCATGGGTCTCCCAGTCGCGTCCGGCTGCGACAGAGCCTGGACTCGAACCAGGATCTCTAGTGGCACAGCTAGCACTACGATGCAGTGCCATTCCCCAATTATTGACTAGAAATTAGGTATATCTGGGCAAATAACTAACTAGCAAAGAATATGAACAAATGTGCACAGATGGCTACATGCAGCTATCGCTTTGATCTCAAAACAAGCACATTTACTCATGACCGCTCATACTGTAAACACAGTCCAGTTCAAAGTGAATGGCACATATCCATATATCGCAATGGCTATTTGCATATAGGCCTACTGCAGATCTGATCGATTGGTTATGGCGCACCAGTCTGTGTAGTGTAGGGGCCTGAATCATCCTTGTCAATGCAATAGAATCCTACGTCGATGCGCTCTGCCTACAAGAAAATCTCTTGCATAATTTGTTTTGTTTCAGTATGTGACATTGAAAGTGACTAATATTGCATTGATTTGAGCACATTTCCCACATTAGAGCGAAACATTGATAGTGTTAACTAAAGGGGAAAACTCTAGAAAGTTGAGTGAAGATCAATCTTGTTCTTCTCTGCGCGTGATGATATTTGTTCTGCGCTCAGCATGGAGGGAACATTGGTCATAATTCCATACTGCATGATTGGTATACAGTGCATTCAGAGAGTATTCAGACCCCTTGACTTTTTCCACATTTTGTTACGTTACAGCTTTATTCTAAAATGGATTACATGTATTTGTTTTCTCATCAATCTAAACACAATATCCCATAATGAGAAACTAAAAACAGGTAAAAACAGAAATATCACATTTACATAAGTATTCAGTATTCAGATTCTTTACTCAGTACTTTGCTGAAGCACCTTTGGCAGTGATTACAGACTTGAGTCTTCTTGGGTATGACGCTACAAGCTTGGCATACCTGTATTTGGGGAGTTATTCACAATCTTCTTTGCAGATCCTCTCAAGCTCTGTCAGGTTGTATGAGGAGCGTCGCTGCACAGCTATTTTCAGGTCTCTCCAGAGATGTTCAATTGGGTTTATGTCTGGGCTCTGGCTGGGCCACTCAAGGACATTCAGAGACTTGTCCCGAAGCCACTCCTGCGTTGTCTCGGCTGTGTGCTTAGGGTCGTTGTCCTGTTGGAAGGTGAACCGTTTCCACAGTCAGGTCCTGAGCGCCCTGGAGCAGGTTTTCATCTATTCTTTACTCTTTCCCTTGATCCTGACTAGTCTCCCAGTCCCTGCCGCTGAAAAACATCCCCACAGCATGATGCTGCCACCACCATGCTTTTCCTCCTGACGTGACTCTTGGCATTCAGGCCAAAGAGTTCAATCTTGGTTTCATCAGAATCTTGTTTCTCATGGTCTGAGAGTCCTTTATGTGCCTTTTGGCAAACTCCAAGCGGGCTGTCATGTGCCTTTTACAGAGGAGTGGCTTCTGTCTGACCACTACCATAAAGACCTAATTGGTGGAGTGCTGCAGAGATGGTTGTCCTTCTGGAAGGTTCTCCCATCTCCAAAGAAGAACTCTAGAGCTCTGTCAGAGTGACCATTGGGTTCTTGGTCACCTCCTTGACCAAGAACCTTCTCCCTTGATTGCTCAGTTTGGCCAGCCAGCCAGCTCTAGGAGGAGTCTTGGTAGTTCTAAACTTCTTCCATTTAGGAATGATAGAGGCTACTGTGTTCTTGGGGACCATCAATGCTTCAGAAATGTTTTGGTGCCCTTCCCCAGATCTGTGCCTCGAAACAATCCTGTCTCGGAGCTCTACGGCCAATTCCGTTAACCTCATGTCTTGGTATTTGCTCTGACATGCACTGTCAACTGTGGGACCTTATATAGACAGCTGTGTGCCTTTCCAAATCATGTCCAATCAATTTAATCTACCACAGTTGGACTCCAATCAAGTTGTAGAAACATCTCAAGGATGATCAATGGAAACAAGATCCACCTGAGCTCAATTTCAAGTCTTATAGCAAAGGTTTCGAATACCTGTACATGTGTTATTTCTGTTTAAACTACATTTCTAAAAATCTGTTTTCACGTTGTCATTATGGGATATTGTGTGTAGATAGATGAGGGAATACAATTGTTTCATCAATTTTAGAATACAGTTATACATATCAGATCATAATTCCAAACTGTATGATTAGTATAATTCTTAAAGAATCCATCAACCAGATTTTTAAATCTCTGTTTGCTAAATGTATCATTTTCTGGCAAGATAACAGTAATATACGGGCAATTCCACAAAAAACAGAATTACTCAGAGTTTTCCCTTTAAAATGTATGTCAAACAAAAACATTGATTGCAAACCTCACACATCTATGCACAAGGACTTATTTTAACAATTTCCACTGAACATTTTACAAAAACACAGGACAATTATTTTACCATGGAATTGCACATAATCAAACTGGTCCAATGTCTAAAGGTCCATAGTTTAGCCTCACAGGGTGTCATGCAATCTATGCGTAGTGGGTGCGGAGTCAGGCGCAGGAAGCAGAGGGTAAAGAACAATGTTTTATTCCGGCGCAGGGAAAATGGTCACGCCAAAACACCAGGCGCAAATAACAAGACAGGCCCAAAACCAGGACCCAACCAGTCCGGAGGAAAAAATAAAGGAAATCGCACAAACATGAACAGAGGAAAAATAAGCCCGCACAAAGAGCAGGCGGGCATACCGGCTTAAATAGCCCAACTAAAACCTAAACAAGAAACAGGTGTAACCAATAAGACAAAAACAACAGAAAAGGGAAAAAGGGATCGGTGGCAGCTAGTAGACCGGTGACGACGACCTCCGAGCGCTGCCCGAACAGGAAGAGGAGCCACCTTCGGTGGGAGTCGTGACACAGGGGCTCTATTTATATTGGTCTCCTTTTACTTCATATTGGCTGGATAAACATGATGGACAGGAGGCTGATCCAATAGGACAAATTGGAGATGAACAGCACGATTCCTCTTTACAGCACGACCCTGCATATGTACAGTATGTGGCTAATGATTAAATAGTTTAAAGTGTATTGCTAACACAATTATACTTATGTATTTACTTGTTTACTTACTTATTTACATACCTAGCTACTTACTTACTTACTAACTTATTTATGTACTTACTGTGACAGGCATAAGTGACAGGCGTACATATTCATCACACTGCTTACTATGGATTCTCTTGTGATAATGATGTCACAGTCATGTCCTCTATCTTTACCACAGGGTTGTGTCTGATGGTGGTGATGTTGGCTGTCCTCACTGCTCCCATCACAACTCAAAAACCTGGTAAGAATTTGTATACTAATTTAATTACAATATATTCCACTTCCTGGATTAAACAGTCTGAGAATCTCTCCTCAATGTTCCATCTGTATCTCTCTACTCTAGCTCTAGATGACTTTTCAGTGTCAGTCCCTGATGCTCCAATCACGGCATGGTCAGGCTCCTCTGTCTCTCTACCTGTCATGATCGTGTGGGGGATTGACGGACCAAAACGCAGCATTTGGAAAATAAGCCATCTTCCTTTTATTTTTGAAGAAGGAAAAATGAAACAAAACACACTTACAAACTAACCAAAACAATGAACGACCGTGAAGCTATGAACGTAGTGCACATACAGGCTACAAACGTTTAACATAGACAATTACCCACATCAAACGAAAGCCTATGGCTACCTTAAATATGGCTCCCAATCAGAGACAACAGAAATCAGCTGTCTCTAATTGGGAACCCATTCAGGCAACCATAGACTTTCCTAGACAACTACACCCAACATAGACACAGCTAGACACATACACTCAACACAAACCCATACACTACACCCAACACCCCCTTTACCATATAACCACCCAAAACCGACAAAACACAAACATTCCCCATGTCACACCCTGACCTAACTAAAATAATAAAGAAAACAAAGAATACTAAGGCCAGGGCGTGACACTACCTTGTGAACTCTCACCTCTCTTCAATGCGGAGCCATTGGAGGTGCGCTGGTACCGGCCCGATAACTCCTACAGCCCTGCCTTGTTGTACAAGGATCACAAGATCCAGGAGACCCCTGTGGACCCTCGGTACAGGGGCAGGGTGTCTCTAACTGGGGGGATGGAGAGAGGGAACGTGTCCCTGACACTGGAGAGGGTCACACTGGAAGACAGGGGGGAGTATGTGTGCCGTGTCAGCAGCGAACAATGGTTCGATAAGGCCAGTGTATTCCTCACAGTGAAGGGTAAGTGGCTGGGGACAGGTTCACAGAACATATGCCTTGTCCAATCCTTTCATGGTTGTAACATGCCCTCACACTCACACTTTATATTTTCACTAGTATTAGGTGGTATCCCAGTTCTCTCTGTAGCTGTAGGAGGAGGAGGTCAGGTGAACATTACCTGTTTATCAGAGGGATGGTCACCACAACCTAAACTTTCATGGAAAAACAAAGAGGGGACAGAGATCAGAAATGAACAAGAAGTACTCAACACCTTTGGTAATTACTTCTAGAATCACTACACAGCTATACAGGTTTGAGTTTTGTGTCTATAAACATGTCTATCCTCACCCCTCTCCCTATACGTGTCAGATCCCCTGGGCTTGGTGAGTGTCAGTAGTTGGCTGCTGTACCCTCCCTCAGACTCAGATTGGCTCTCCTGTACTGTCTCTCTGTCTGAGGAAGAGAAGAGAGAGAGTAGAGTCCTTCCTCACAAACCTGGTAAGTGTGTCTTCTACACAAACAGCATATCAAATCAAATGTATTCATCACACACAGTTTACAGCAGGTATAAAAGGTGCAGTGAAATGCTTATGTGCTAGCTCCCACAATGCAGTACATTAATCAATATTGAAATAATGAAAAGAGTCGAGTAAAATATCCACATACAGTGCCTGTAGAAAGACCACACCCCCTTGGACCTCTTCACATTTTACAAAGTGGGATTAGAATGGATTGAATTGCCTTTTGTCAATGATCGACACAAAATACTTGAATATCAAAGTGGAAGAAAAATGCTATAATTTTGTTCAGCGATTTAATGAAAAATGAAACACTAATATACAGTAACTTTATTTGATAAGTCTTCACCCCCCTGAGTCAATACATGTTAGAAAGACCTCAAATCAAATTGTATTGGTCACATACACATGGTTAGCAGATGTTATTGCGGGTGTAGTGAAATTCTTGTGCTTCAAGTTCTGACAATGCAGCAATATCTAACAAGTAATGTAACAATTCCACAACAACTACCTAATACACACAAATCTAAGTTAAGGAATGGAATAAGAATATATACACTACCGTTCAAAAGTTGTCACTTAGAAATGTCCTTGTTTTTGAAAGAAAAGGCCAAATTTTTGTCCATTAAAATAACATAAAATTGATCAGAAATACAGTGTAGACATTGTTAATGTTGTAAATGACTGTTGTAGCTGGAAACGGCTGATTTTTTATGGAATATCTACAGCGGCCCATTATCAGCAACCATCACTCCTGTGTTCCAATGGCACGTTGTGTTAGCTAATCCAAGTGTAACGAGTGCTCTGAGAGATGGGAAGCAAGTTCAGGGAGTGAGTGTTTTAATAAATATACGTAACATAGTACAAAACAAGAAAACACGAACACACAGACATGACACAGAACAGAAACAATAACGCCTGGGGAAGGAACCTGACAGACCGACTGAGGCAGGGGAGCCTGGCGTTCTGGCTGAGGCGTGAGAGCCTGACGAACCGGCGGAGGCAGGGGAGCCTGGCAATCTGTATGAGGCATGAGAGCCTGTAGCAGCTCCCGGACCCAATGTCATTCCACCTGAAAAAAGTAAAACAATCCCTGATACTTCCCTTAGCTGAGGCGTTATTCTGTAACGAGTGCGCTGAGAGTCGGGAAGCAAGTTCAGGGAGTGAGTGTTTTAATAAATAAACGTAACATAATACAAACAAGAAACAACGCACAGACATGAAACAGAAACAATAATCCCTGGGGAAGGAACCAAAGGGAGTGACATATATACGGAAGGTAATCAGGGAAGTGATGGAGTCCAGGTGAGTGATGACGCGCAGGTGCGCGTAACAATGGTGACAGGTGTGCACCATAACGAGCAGGCTGGTGACCTAGAAGCTGGAGAGGGAGCACACGTGACACCAAGTTTGTCATTTTAAAAGGCTAATTGATCATTAGAAAACCCTTTTGCAATTATGTTAGCACAGCTGAAAACTGTTGTTCTGATTAAAGAAGCAATAAAACTGGCCTTCTTCAGACTAGTTGAGTATTTGGAGCATCAGCATGTGGGTTCGATTACAGGCTCAACATGTCCAGAAACAAAGACTATTTTCTGAAACTCATCAGTCTATTCTTGTTCTGAGAAATGAAAGCTATTCCATGTGAGAAATTGCCAAGAAACTGAAGATCTAGTACAATGCTGTGTACTACTCCCTTCACAGAACAGCGCAAACTGGCTCTAACCAGACTTGAAAGAGGAGTGGGAGGCCCCAGTTCACAACTGAGCAAGAGGACAAGTACATTTGAGTGTCTAGTTTGAGAAACAGACACCTCACAAGTCCTCAACTGGCAGATTAATTAAATAGTTCCTGCAAAACACCAGTCTCAACGTGAACAGTGCGACTCCTAGATGCTGGCCTTATAGGCAGAGTTCCTCTGTCCAATATCTGTTCTTTTGCCAATCTTTTATTTTTATTGGCCAGTCTGAGATAGGGCTTTTTCTTTGCAACTAGTGATCCATTTATTAAAGTGGCTAATGATTTCAAATCTGTATGTAGGCAGCAGTCTCACTGTGTTAATGATGGCTGTTTAACAGTCTGATGGCATTGAGATAGAAGCAATTTTTCAGTCTCTCTGTTCCAGCTTTGATGCACCTGTACTGACCTCGCCTTCTTGTAGCGGGATGAACAGGCAGTGGCTCGGGTGGTTGTTGACCTTGATGATCTTTTTGGCCTTCCTGTGACATCGGGTGGGCAGGTATTTTGCCCACTGTTGATGTGTTGTGCAGACTGCACCACCGTCTGGGGTGCCCTGCGGTTATGATCAGTGCAGTTGACGTACCAGGCGGTGATGCAGCCCGACAGGGTGCTCTCAATTGTGCATCTGTTAAAGTATGTTGGTTTTAGATGACAAGCCAAATTTCTTCAGCCTCCTGAGGTTCAGCCTCTTCACCACACTGTCTATGTGGGTGGCCATTTCAGTTTGTCCGTGATATGTACGCCAAGGAACTTAAAACGTTCCACCTTCTCCACTTCTGTCCCATTGATGTGGATGGGGGGTACTCCCTCTGCTGTTTCATGAAGTCAACGATCATCTTTGTTTTGTCGACGTTGAGTGAGAGGTTGTTTTCCTGACACCACATTCTGAGTGCCCTCACCTCCTCCCTATAGGCTGTCTCGTCGTTGTTGGTAATCAAGCCTACTACTGTTGTGTCAACTGCAAACTTGAAGATTGAGTTGGAGGCGTGCATGGCAACACAGTCATGGGTGAACAGGGAGTACAGGAGGGGGCTGAGCACGCACCCTTGTGGGGCCCCAGTGTTGAGGATCAGCGAAGTGGAGATGTTGTTTCCTACCTCACCACCTGGGGGCGGCCCGTCAGGAAGTCCAGCACCCAATTGCACAGGGCGGGGTTGAGACCCAGGGCTTCAAGCTTAATGATGAGCTTGGAGGGTACTATGGTGTTGAATGCTGAGCTGTAGTCAATGAACAGCATTCTTACATAGCTATTCCTCTTGTCCAGGTGGGATAGGGCCGTGTGCAGTGTGATGGCGATTGCATCGTCTGTGGACCTATTGTGGTGGTACGCAAATTGAAGTGGGTCTAGGGTTTTAGGCATGTAGTGTATTCCTTTGCTGTGTTTTTTTGCAGTATGACTTTAGTGCCTTGTTGCATACATATGCAGGTTTGGGAATATTTTTTTATATTTGTATTCTTCTTTTCACTCAGATTATTGTGGAGTCACTACAATGTTGTTGATGCATCCTCAGTTTTCTCCCATCACAGCCATTGAACTCTGTAGTGTTTTAAAATCACCACTGGCCTCATGATGACATCCCTAAGGAGTGTTCTTCCTGTTCTGCAGCTCAGTTCAGAAGGATGACTGCATATTTAATGTGTCTGGGTGGTTTAATACATCATAAATATTAATTTGACCATGCAGATATGTTCAATGTCTGATTTGTTATTGTTTCCCATCTACCAATCACTGCCCTTCTTAACAAGGCTTTCGAAAAGCTCTCTGGCCTTTGTAGTTGAATCTGTTCTTGAAGTTCAATACTTGACTGAGGGACCTTACAGATGTTGTATGTATGAAAAATCATGACACCCCTATCATTTCACACAGAGCGTATCATTTGTTATGTGATTGTTTAAACAAAATGTTGCTTTTGAACTCATTTAGGCTTAAGGGGGTGAATACTTACGCATTGACTACATTCTATAGGCACTGTATCCAAATATCCACTCACCTCCACAAAAACTGAGGAGAACATGCTTAGGAAGCCTATCTGTGTTTTATGAGGATTTTACAAGAATTTGGTCCATGTTGAATATCTGTGTGCAGGTGCCTGGAAAGAAGATTTCATTGTGACTTTGGTCCTGTCTCTGCTCCTTCTCAGTGCTCTGTCAACTGTGGTCTGCATTCTGCTCAAACATAGAGGTATAAAACACATTCTTGTCATTAACAGCAATATATTGTCAATGATAATAAAGTTACTGTATAGAGATTTGTTAACAAAGAATTTTCTTAAGAAAAGTCATCCTTGTTATCTTTCAGGGTCTTGCACGTTGTTTTCATCACAGAAAATTAAACACCATACAGATTGTAAATATGTGAAATCTCATCAGTGTGATGAAATTAGATGTGACACGTTGTAACATAAAACATGATTGATTTTTATATTAACATGATTTTGATTGTGGCTTTGTTTTCAGATCAAATGAAGCTTGAACAGAATAAATCAGGTAAGCTAACTGTTTCATTCTGAACACATTTGTGTGGGAGATATTCTCAAATGACATGTCTTGAACTCAAATTTCTAAGTCGAATATCTCAAGTTTAGATTTGACTCTTCAACAATTTTATTCATAATTTTACACTGACTTGAATTTTCACTCAACAGAAACAAAAAAACTGTTTAAAGGTAATTAATGAGTATTCATAATCATAAACTATGGCATAACATTGACAATCATGCCTAATGTCTTAGTTTGGTTGGCAATATATTTACCTAACTATGTGTATTATGAATGTGCCCTGTTAGGGACAGAAAACAGTCTGGAGAAACGACCTGTCAAAGAAGGAAAGAATCTACAAGGTAAAATTGTTGAACATTATTTTCCCGACACAATCTTCATTGTAACATCTGGTTTTACATTTACTTGGTATTTGTTTGTATGCAGATTGGCATCAGGTGAAAGGATTCAAAGGTAGGAAAAACAATCTATGCCAAAATGGTTAAATGTTTTTGTTTACGTTTAGGGGAAGTTCAACTTAAACGATTACTCTGTGAAGTGCGCGTGTGCAATAACTCAATTCGCCCTTGAGTGTAGTATTGATGGTACATTAGGGTATTTGTTTATTTTTTTAAGCAAAGTATAAGGGAGTTGTACTCCAGTCTAGTAGGTGGCGGTAATGCAACATTTATTGAATGTCAACCGCCGTTAAACCTCATCAAAGAAGAAGAATGAGAGACAACTCATTTGTGTAATTTTTTTTTCATTGAGAAATACCAAACATCTTAGTTAGATGTATTGCACGACTAAGATCTCATCTGCAAAAAGTTGAAATTTAATGACAGATTTTGTGAGTTATCTGAGATTAATTCGGACTATTTTGAGGAAGTGTATACAGGGTACGATGCCAAAATTGTTACATGTTTTTGTTTACGTTTAGGGGAAGTTCAACTTAATGTTAGATGGTTCCTTAGTCTACGAGCCAGGATAAACTGTGATCCATGGTAATACGGGAGAGATATGAATATGCAGTGGCCAAATCACCATTAATAAGCATGCTGATGCCTTAAGACATGGTACCCTACGACGTTCACAGAGAGCTTCGTACACAAATGTCTGTCGGAACTGGTCCAGAACCACTCAAAGTCCCCCCCCAAAAATGAAAAATTTAGTTTATTTGAGTTGATTTGGCCATGCAATCATGTTGATTACTTCCCTTTTAAACGGATAGTGATTTTGGCAATGAGGCCTTTAATCTGCTTCGCCAGAGTCAGATACCATTTTAATGTCTCCTTCCAGTATGAAGGAAGTTAGAGGTAGTTTTGCGAGCTAATGCTGCTTTAGCACAACGACTGAAAGTGTACAGGGACAGCTATATAAAGGGCCTAATTGCAAAAATCCCAAACTATCCCTTTAAGATAATTATTAAGTAGGCCTAGATCACACAACTTACATATCTTAATATTGGATGTCAATGAATAAAACCATATTCTCTTCCCTCAGAGAACATTACTATGGATGAAAACACTGCTCATGGTACAATTAGAGTGACTCAAGACGGAAAGACAGCTCATTACATCAAAGAAAAAGAAACTATGAAATCTTCCGATCAAAGGCATCCTCATGTATTGGCTAATCAGAGTTTCGGATCAGAACAACACTACTGGGAAGTTAAGGTGAGGGATGAAACCGTGGATAAAGCAGTGGGTGACTGTGGGCAACTGTCATGGTATGTTGGTGTGGCCAGAGATAATGCTAAGAGAACATCTACAGTCGCTGTAACACCTCTTCATGGATTCTGAACTCTCTTTTATGAAGAAGGAAAGGGTTTCCATGTCAATACTGACCCTCCAACCTCAGTACATGTGAGCAAAGATCTCTCTATGGTAGGAGTGTTTCTAGACTGTGACAATCAATCTCTGTCTTTTTATAATGTTGATACAGAGTCACATATCTACACTTTTTGGAATGTGGTGACATCACACAAGTTTACTCCTTTGTTCAGCCCTGGACAACATGACCCACACCCAATAACAATATTGAATGAAAACTAAGAGATGAGGGTTAAAACATGTCACATGAGACATGTCCAACAATACTGCTCTTCAATAGAACAGACATGTTGAAGACAGGAACACGTGGTCAGAGATATAATTGTATACCTGAGTGTTATTTAGTGATGTCCAGGTGTATATGGTTTGTCGTCTGAGGCACAAGGGTAATCAAAACAACTACAATTGTTCAACTTGTTACTACTTGTAGTGAGATTTTTGATGTACACTGTAATTCAACTGTAATAAAAGCTAGCAGTATCATATATTCTTTAATTCTGTTGAAAGCTTTTTAGATAACGATGTCCTCTTGTTAAAAATGTGATATGCTTAAAACCTGTTAGGGCTGCAAGCCCGAAGCCGGTACACTTATGACAATATCCAGCTCAAGTGCAGGGCGCGAAATTCAAAATCTATTTTTTTTTTTAAATATTTAACTTTCACACATTAACAAGTCCAATACAGCATTTGAAAGATAAACATCTTGTGAATCCAGCCAACATGTCCGATTTTTAAAATGTTTTACAGCGAAAACACCACGTATATTTATGTTAGCTCACCACCAAATACAAAAAGACAGACAGACATTTTTCACAGCACAGGTGGCATGCAGGTAGCATGCAAAGCCAACCTAACTAACCTAGAACCAACCTAACTAACCTAGAAACAACTCCCTCAGATGACAGTCCTATAACATGTTACACAATAAATCTATGTTTTGTTCGAAAAATGTGCATATTTGAGCTATAAATCAGTTTTACATTACTGCTACCATCATAGCTACCATCATAGCTACAGTCAGAAATAGCACCGAAGCAGCCAGAGTAAATACAGACACCAACGTCAACTACATTACTCATCATAAAACATTTCAGAAAAATATATGGTGGATAGCAAATGAAAGACAAACATCTTGTGAATACAGCCAATATTTCCGATTTTTTAAGTGTTTTACAGCGAAAACACAATATATCGTTATATTAGCTTACTACAATAGCTAACACACAACAGCATTGATTCAAGGCAAACGGTAGCGATAGCACAGTTCGACAGATATATGAAATAGCATCCCAAATTGGGTCCTTATCTTTGTTGATCTTCCATCAGAATGTTGTACAAGGGGTCCTTTGTTCAGAACCGTCTTTGTTTGGATCCAGAACGAACTATTTCCCTCTTGAATTAGCAAGCACACTGGCCGTGCGGCGCTAACCTCTCCTTCTTGAACAAATTCGTCCAACGCATCACATCTAAAGTCCCGAATAAATTTCAATAATATAATTAAACTATATTGAAAAAACATACTTTAGGATGATATTGTGACATGTATCAAATAAAATCGAAGCCGGAGATCATATTCACCTATAACGACGGTTTTCCAGGAGGCGATTCCAGATCCGACTTCGCGCATTCGAGAAAAAAAAATAATGGCGGACCTCTCACTCCAAGAGGTTGTATTCAATCCCAGAACGAGATAATCAAGTCATTTCTGCTCTCACTTCCGCTTGACACCCAGGGGAAGGTGTATAACGTGTTTCTACAGTCCTAAGTGACATGCCCTTTTATAGACAAGCTCTTGAAGAGAGACCTCGCTTTTGGAAATCTCACTTCCGGATAGGAAATGGGCTGTAAAAAGAGTTCTGTTTCACTTAGAGAAATAATTCAAACGGTTTTAGAAACTAGAGAGTGTTTTCTATCCAATACTAATAATAATATGCATATTGTACGAGCAAGAATTGAGTACGAGGCCGTTTGAAATGGCCACCTCTTTCCAGGTTACTCAATTCTGCCCCTTCAGCCATAACAGGTTAAATAAATTAATATCAAGAGTACAAGACTGACTGCAAAATATTTTCCATTGACCATGGTGTCCTGTCAGCTGCCACAATACAGCTTTTGTTTCAGATTCCAATGCTACACCCCCTTGTGGTTTAGTTAGTGCGCTGTACCGCGGTTTTGAATTTGTAATATGCTATTGACGTAATTTTGATAAATTACATTAAATAGTTATGTTTTGTAAAACAATTTGAAAAACAACAGACTAGTATGATCTAAGATTTTGTTACTCAATACAATGACAAAATGGAAAAATCAAGACTCCTTTTAACCAACATGCAACATGTCTGCGGGCTTTAGAATGGAGACCTGTCCCTAGCTAGTGTGATCTAAGAAGTACAACTGTTACATTTTGTTGTAAAATATATATATATTTTCATTTTTCCATCACTTCCATTGATTGTTAGCTAGCGGTGATTAAAGTTAGCAGACATTTGTAATGGTTGTATAAAAACTGAACCATGGATTACAGTTTCTCCTGGTCCATAGACCACTGTCAGGAAAAGGAACCATCTAACATCAAGTTGTAAAATAGTGAACTACTCCTTTAAGATGAATGCGCTAACAATAAGTCACTCTGGATAAAAGCATCTGACAAATGACTAAAATATCAATGTAGATGTACATGATTTGATATTCTATTGTTTGTCTGAGTTATGACAACGTACTGGGTTTAAATATATAATTTTAACAAAAAATAATACTAATATAAAAAATGTACTTCTGACAGTATGATTAGTATGATTTGGGCATTGTGCAATTATTAATCACACTTTGGATGGTGTATCAATATACCCAGTCACTACAAAGATACAGGCACCCTTCCTAACTCAGTTTCCGGAGAGGAAGGAAACCGCTCAGGGATTTCACCATGAGGTCAATGGTGATTTTAAAATAGTTACAGGGTTTAATGGCTGTGATAGGAGATAACTGAGGATGGATCAACAACATTGTAGATGATCCAGAATAATAACACAAATGGCAGGGTGAAAAGGAAGCCTGTACATAATACACATATTTTAAAACATACATCTTGTTTGCAATAAGGCACTAGTAATACTATTAAAAAATGTTGTAAAGAAATGAAATCCTTGTCCTGATTACAAAGTGTTTTGGGCAAATCCCACACAACACTGAGCACCACTCTTCATATTTTCAAGCATGGTGGTGGATGTTAGGGGTATGCTTCTCATTTTTTGGGATAAAAAGAAACTGAATAGAGCTAAGCATTGTCCATTGTAGAATGCCCTTCTAGCCGATCAGAAATTTTCACACCATTAAACCCGCTAACATAATAAACTCAGCAAAAAAAAGAAACATCCTCTCACTGTCAACTGCGTTTATTTTCAGAAAACTTAACATTTGTAAGTATTTGTATGAACATAACAAGATTCAACAACTGAGACATAAACTGAACACATGTTCCACAGACATGTGACTAACAGAAAAGGAATAATGTGTCCCTGAACAAAGGGGGGGGGTCAAAAACTAATAGTCAGTATGGTTTGTCCACCAGCTGCATTAAGT
Organism: Salvelinus namaycush; assembly: GCF_016432855.1. Classification (NCBI taxonomy): domain Eukaryota; kingdom Metazoa; phylum Chordata; class Actinopteri; order Salmoniformes; family Salmonidae; genus Salvelinus; species Salvelinus namaycush. The sequence continues at coordinate 53,282,948 of NC_052314.1, forward strand.
ACTGCAGTGCATCTCCTCCTCACGGACTGCACCAGATTTGCCAGTTCTTGCAGTGAGATGTTACCCCACTCTTCCACCAAGGCACTTGCAAGTTCCCGGACATTTCTGAAAGGAATGACCCTAGCCCTCACCCTCTGATCCAACAGGTCGCAGACGTGCTCAATGGGATTGAGAACCGGGCTCTTCACTGGCCATGGCAGAACACTGACATTCCTGGCTTGCAGGAAATCACGCACAAAACGAGTAGTATGGCTGGTGGCATTGTCATGCAGGAGGGTCATGTCAGGATGAGCCTGCAGAAAGGGTACCTGATAGAATAATTTATATGTTTTAAGATAATGACTAAAGTGTTCCACCATGAAACTGTATAACTGTGTGAAATGTATTAGAATTATAAGACTATAATCCAATTGTAACGGTGTTCCTCCTCCTCTTCATACGAAGAGGAGGAGTAGTGATTCGACCAAGGCGCAGCGTTGTGATATGACATGATATTTATTTAAAGAAAACACGAACTTCACTTGAAACTAACAAAACAACAAACGATGTAGACAGACCTGGACGCAAGAACTTACATGTAACACGAAGAATGCAGAACAGGGAAATGACTACATAAAAACCGAACGAACAAAATGAACAAACAAACCGAAACAGTCCCGTATGGTGCAACATAGACAGACACTGACACAGGAGACAACCACCCACAAACAAACACTGTGAAACTACCTACCTTAATATGATTCTCAATCAGAGGAGATGAAAACCACCTGCCTCTAATTGAGAACCATATTAGGTACCCATTAACCAACATAGAAACAGAAAACATAGACTGCCCACCCAAACTCACGTCCTGACCAACTAACACATACAAAACTAACAGAAAACAGGTCAGGAATGTGACATAACCCCCCCCTTAAGGTGCGAACTCCGGGCGCACCAGCACAAAGTCTAGGGGAGGGTCTGGGTGGGCATCTGACCACGGTGGTAGCTCAGGCTCTGGGCGAGGTCCCCACCCCACCATAGTCAATCCCAGCTTACTTCTCCCCCTTAGAATGACCACCCTCTTATTACCCCCACCTAATTTAAGGGGCAACACCAAGATAAAGGACAGCTCCGGGACAAGGTAGCTCAGGACAGAGGGATAGCTCAGGATAGAGAGGTAGCTCAGGATAGAGAGGTAGCTCAGGATAGAGAGGTAGCTCAGGATAGAGGGGCAACTCCGGACTGAAGGGCAACTCCGGACTGAAGGGCAACTCCGGACTGAAGGGCAACTCCGGACTGAGAGGCAGTTCTGGATGACTGACAACTCCGGACGCTCATGACTGGCGGACGGCTCTGGACGCTCATGGCTGGCTGACGGCTCTGGACGCTCATGGCTGGCTGACGGCTCTGGACGCTCATGGCTGGCTGACGGCTCTGGACGCTCATGGCTGGCTGACGGCTCTGGACGCTCATGGCTGGCTGACGGCTCTGGACGCTCATGGCTGGCTGACGGCTCTGGACGCTCATGGCTGGCTGACGGCTCTGGACGCTCATGGCTGGCTGACGGCTCTGGACGCTCATGGCTGGCTGACGGCTCTGGACGCTCATGGCTGGCTGACGGCTCTGGACGCTCATGGCTGGCTGACGGCTCTGGACGCTCATGGCTGGCTGGCGGCTCTGGCAGATCCTGTCTGGTTGGCGGCTCTGGCAGATCCTGTCTGGTTGGCGGCTATGGCAGATCCTGTCTGGTTGGCGGCTCTGGCAGATCCTGTCTGGTTGGCGGCTCTGGCAGATCCTGTCTGGTTGGCGGCTCTGGCAGATCCTGTCTGGTTGGCGGCTCTGGCAGATCCTGTCTGGTTGGCGGCTCTGGCAGATCCTGACTGACGAATGGCTCTAGCGGCTCCTGACTGACGAACGGCTCTGACGGCTCGGGACAGACGGGCGGCTCTAATGGCTCGGGACAGACGGATGGCTCAGACGGCACTGGGGAGACGGATGGCTCAGATGGCGCTGGGGAGACGGATGGCTCAGAGGAGACGGATGGCTCAGATGGCGCTGGGGAGACGGATGGCTCAGATGGCGCTGCGGAGACGGATGGCTCAGATGGCGCTGCGGAGACGGATGGCTCAGATGGCGCTGCGGAGACGGATGGCTCTGGCTGATCCTGTCTGGCGGAAGGCTCTAGCGGCTCCTGTCTGGCGGAAGGCTCTAGCGGCTCCTGTCTGGCGGAAGGCTCTGTAGGCTCATGGCAGACGGGCGGCTTTGCAGGCTCATGGCAGACGGGTGGCTTTGAAGGCTCAATACAGACGGGCAGTTCATGCGGCGCTTGGCAGACGGACAGTTCAGGCGCCGTTGGGCAGACGGCAGACTCTGGCCGGCTGAGACGCACTGTAGGCCTGGTACGTGGTGCCGGAACTGGAGGCACCGGACTGGAGACACGCACTTCAAGCCTAGTGCGGGGAGCAGGGACAGGGCACACTGATCTCTCGAAGCGCACTATAGGCCTGGTGCGTGGTACCGGCACTGGTGGCACCGGGCTGAGTGCACGCACATCAGGACGAGTACGGGGAGAAGGAACAGTGCGTACAGGGCTCTGGAGACGCACAGGTGGCTTAGTGCGTGGTGCCGGAACTGGAGGCACTGGGCTGGAGACACGCACCATAGGAAGAGTGCGTGGAGGAGGAACAGGGCTCTGAACACGCACTGGAAGCCTGGTGCGTGGTGTAGGCACTGGTGGTACTGGGCTGGGGCAGGGAGGTAGCGCCGGAAATACCGGACCGTGCAAGCGTACTGGCTCCCTTGAGCATTGAGCCTGCCCAACCTTACCTGGTTGAATGCTCCCCGTCGCCCGCCCAGTGCGGGGAGGTGGAATAACCCGCACCGGGCTATGTAGGCAAACCGGGGACACCATGCGTAAGGCTGGTGCCATGTAAGCCGGCCCGAGGAGACGCACTGGTGGCCAGATATGTAGAGCCGGCTTCATGGCACTTGGCTCAATGCCCAATCTAGCCCTACCAGTGCGGGGAGGTGGAATAACCCGCACCGGACTATGCACACGTACAGGAGACACCGTGCGCTCTACTGCGTAACACGGCGTCTGCCCGTACTCCCGCTCTCCACGGTTAGCCTGGGAAGTGGGCGCAGGTCTCCTACCTGCCCTCGGCCCACTACCTCTTATCCCCCCCCCCAAGAAATTTTTGGGTAGTACTCACGGGCTTTTCGGGCTTCCGTGCTAGACGCGTCCCTTCATATCTGCGGTTCCTTTCTCCGGTAGCCTCTGCTCTCCTCAATGCCTCCAGCTGTTCCCATGGGAGGCGATCCCTTCCAGCCAGGATCTCCTCCCATGTGTAGCAACCCTTGCCGTTTAATACGTCCTCCCATGTCCATTCCTGTTTCGTATTCCACTGCTCGAACTTATGCTGCTTGGTTCTGGATTGGTGGGTGGTTCTGTAACGGTGTTCCTCCTCCTCTTCATACGAAGAGGAGGAGTAGTGATTCGACCAAGGCGCAGCGTTGTGATATGACATGATATTTATTTAAAGAAAACACGAACTTCACTTGAAACTAACAAAACAACAAACGATGTAGACAGACCTGGACGCAAGAACTTACATGTAACACGAAGAACGCAGAACAGGGAAATGACTACATAAAAACCGAACGAACAAAATGAACAAACAAACCGAAACAGTCCCGTATGGTGCAACATAGACAGACACTGACACAGGAGACAACCACCCACAAACAAACACTGTGAAACTACCTACCTTAATATGATTCTCAATCAGAGGAGATGAAAACCACCTGCCTCTAATTGAGAACCATATTAGGTACCCATTAACCAACATAGAAACAGAAAACATAGACTGCCCACCCAAACTCACGTCCTGACCAACTAACACATACAAAACTAACAGAAAACAGGTCAGGAACGTGACACCAATAATGTGTGTGTAAGACAAGTTAAGACTAAAACATTGTGTTACTATTTAGCAATAAGAGAAATGTATAGTTGAGACATCAAAGGACAACTGAACTGTCTACAGACGACCTTGTGATAACTCTGAAAGCAATAACAGGAAAGAGGCCTCCCCAACCTAGGTAGGGGAGTAACTGTTAGAAATGGCTAGGATTGCAGAAGATAATGAGATGTGTTAGTCTGTATTTTTCCACTATACTATCTGAGCAGGGAGTAGCCTATGACAGGAACTTGTATGTGTGTGTATAAAGGATGAGCTCTGAATAAAGAACTAACCTATTGCAGAATCTGAGACTTTGTCTAGTTAGTTCTTCATTAACCCGAGATTTACAATCTTGGGGGAATTGGTCAAAGCTATAAAATAGTTCAGTTAGAACACTGTTATAAAAATTCTCGTGACAGTACCACATGAGGGAGGAGGATGTCTTCCCTGTAACGCACAGCGTTGAGATTGCCTGCAATGACAACAAGTTCAGTCCAATGATGCTGTGACACACCGCCCCAGACCATGACGGACCCTCCACCTCCAAATCGATCCTGCTTCAAAGTACAGGCCTCGGTGTAACGCTCATTGCTTCGATGATAAACGTGAATCCGACCATCACCCCTGGAGAGACAAAACCGTGACACGTCAGTGAAGAGCACTTTTTGCCAGTCCTGTCTGGTCCAGCGACGGTAGGTTTGTGCCCATAGGCAACGTTGTTGCCAGTGATGTCTGGTGAGGACCTGCCTTCCAACAGGCCTACAAGCCCTCAGTCCAGCCTCTCTCAGCCTATTGCAGACAGTCTGAGCAATGATGGAGGGATTGTGCATTCCTGGTGTAACTCAGGCAGTTGTTGTTGCCATCCTGTACCTGTCCCGCAGGTGTGATGTTAGGCGTCGACAACTAGGGGCGCAGCTCTGTTGCGACCTGCAGTGTGTGTGACGTTTGGTGTGGCGTTATCTTATGTTTTTAATGTTATGTTTTTAATTTGTATACTTAGTGGCGTTATTTTATGTTTTTAATTTGTACACTTAGTTTACAAACATTCTGCCAACCATGGATTTCCAGTGGTGGGGTGTTGGACTCATCTTGTTGATCGTGTACATACCCGCTACGAACGGACTAAATAATTAAAACGCTGCTGGCAGCGGAATCCAATACAGCAGGGAGTTTTTACTACAATGCAACTCAAATACGAACGCGATGGATATCCCAATGGCCCATCTAATACCTGATTGTCTGCGAGTGGATTACAAACCCAAATGCAAACGTGGAAAACGCGGGGGAATCAGACAACGACTTAAAAAAATTAAGAACAAACTTCCCTTACCCACCACCTTGCTGATTAATGCCCAGTCACTGAGGGGGAAAGCGGATGAGTTGTCAGCGAATCTGCGCTTCCAACACGAATACCGGGAGGCCTATTTGCTGGCATTTACTGAGACTTGGCTGGATGACAGAGTCCCGGACAGAGAAGTGGAGCCGGCCGGCTTCACCCTGGTCAGAGCGGACAGCGATCTGACAGTCACAGGTAAACTTCACGGCGGGGGCGTCTGCCTGCTTGTCAGGGACCAGTGGTGTAAATCGATCCTGGTAAGAGAGCGACTCTGTACCCCCGACATTGAACTGCTTTCTGTGTCACTGCGACCTTACTATCTGCCCCGTGAGTTCCCCCAATTGTTTGTTACCGTTGTGTACATTCAACCAAAAGCTAATATAACAAAGGCATCAGAGATTATTTATAATCTGTCACAGAAACTGGAATCCATCTCCCCCGACGCACCCAAATTTATTTTAGGGGATTTTAACAACTGTATCTTGCGCAAAGTTTTGCGCACATACCATCAGTATGTGAAATGTCACACTAGGAAAAATAGGACTCTTGATTTGTGCTATGGGACAATACCAAAGGCGTTCTCTGCCACCACCAGACCTCCTCTGGGGACATCAGACCACAATGTGGTCTACCTCAGGCCAACTTACTGTCGCCTCCTGGAGAGGGAGAAACCCACAGTTAAAACTGTCCAGATCTGGAATGACAACAGTATCACTTGTCTCCAGGGGTGTTTTGACTGTACAATGTGGGAGGTATTTGAGGACAGCAGCTCTGATCTGGATGAACTCACAGAGGTTATTTCAGACTATGTAAACTTCTGTGTTGAGTTAGTTGTGCCTACTAAGACCTGTAAAATCTTCCCTAACAACAAGCCTTGGGTATCAAAACATCTAAAATCACTACTTGATAGGAAGAAGGCAGTTTATGCTGGGGGTGATAGACAGGCTTTAAGAGATGTACAACGTGAGATAAAAAGACTGATACTGGTGGACAAGGAGGCATACAAGCAAAGGGTGGAGAGGACGCTCTCCTCAGGAAACGCAAGGGTGGCCTGGCAAGGGATTAAATCCATGGCTAGCGCCCCCCATATAGGCAGGGGAAAAACCAGTGCTGACCTTGGGGGATATGAGGGCCAGAACATGGCTAATGAACTGAATGTTTTCTTCTCAAGATTTGAATCAGACAACTTCGTGTCGGAGGTAAAACAATTGGAAGCATCATTACAAATGTTTGAGAGAGTTGTTGTTCAACAGTCTGATGTTCTAAAGTTGTTCAGGGGATGTAACACATACAAAAGTCCAGGCCCAGACAAAATAAGTGGGCATGTGTTAAAGCACTGTGCTGAACAACTGGCTGGTGTTTTTACAGACATTTTCCAATCCTCACTCAACCAGAAACACGTTCCAGTATTGTGGAAAAAATCAATAATTATACCAATTCCTAAAGTATCGAATCCCTCTGTGCTGAATGACTATCACCCTGTCGCTTTGACATCCTTAGTTATGAAATGCCTTGAGAAAATTGTGAAAAGTCATATTCTCAGTGTCACCCAGAAGCTCCTCGACCCATTTCAGTTTGCCTATCAGACCAGCAGAGGAGTTGATGATGCCATTCTTACCCTCCTTAACATGGTCTATAGACATCTAGAAGGTACCAAATCCCATGTCAGGGTTCTGTTTGTTGACTTTTCTTCTGCCTTCAACACAATCCAGCCCTACATTCTGGCACAGAGACTCATTCGGGACTTTTCCTTAGATGGGGGGCTGGTTTTGTGGCTGTTGGACTTCCTGAGCCAATGCTCACAGCGAGTCAAAATAGGTCCCCATGTGTCGGATATACGCAATACCAATACAGGCTCTCCTCAGGGATGTGTTTTGTCCCCACTTCTGTACATCTTGTACACTAATAGTTGTACTAGTTGCCATACTGACAGACACCTCGTTAAGTTCGCTGATGACACTGCCTTGATCAGCCTGTTGCATGATGACGAGGAACATCATGGCCCGGTCCTAGATGACTTTGTAGAGTGGTGTGAGGAATCACACTTGGTCCTCAATACTAACAAGACCAAAGAGATGTGCATAGACTTCAGGAAGCGTACAACACCTACCTCTGCAACATCTATCAGAGGCCAGAATATAGAAATTGTAGAGGAATATAAATATCTGGGTGTCTTTTTGGACAGTAAGCTTCAGTGGAGTAAATGTACAGACCAGATCTACAAAAAGAGCCAACAGAGACTGTACTTTCTAAAAAAGTTGGGTTCTTTTAATATAGACTGTACTATATTGACTCTGTTTTACAAATCCTTTATTGAGAGTATTTTAACTTTTTGTATTGTTTGTTGGTTTGGCAATGCCACTGTCAGTCAGAGAAACATGCTGAGAAGGATTATTACCACAGCAAGCAAGGTACTTGGAGTCAAACAGACAGGCCTGGATGAGATTTTTAAGGTCAGGGCCCTCCGTAAGGCTCACAAAATCATTTTAGACCCAAGTCACCCCTGTACCTGGACTTTGAATTACTCCCCTCTGGGCGCAGGTATAGGGCACCCCTCAGCAGGAAAAATAGAACGAGACAATCATTTGTGCCAGGTGTGATATCCCTCTTAAATAGCTCGGGCAAATGTTCCCATTGACCCCGTAAGGCCAGCAGGCTAGTCTTTTCTTCTTTTTTAAATTTTAAATTTTAAATTTTATTTTATTTATTGGTGCGTGACTGTTATTGAAAGTTGTATTGTCAATCTTGTTTTGTATTTAACGCCACTTTAAATGTGTACATAACACTGCAACAAAATTTCCCCATGGGGACAATAAAGTAAGTCAGTAAGTAAGTCTTAGGCATCTCACATTACTGGCCTGTATAACTCAGTCTTAGGTGTCTCACAGTACGGACATTGCAATTTATTGCCCTGGCCACATCTGCAGTCCTCATGCCTCCTTGCATGCCTAAGGCACGTTCACGCAGATGAGCAGGGACCCTGGGCATCTTTCTTTTGGTGTTTTTCAGAGTCAGTAGAAAAACCTATTTAGTGTCCTAACATGACTACAAAATATCTTATAAGTTCCATGTAATCTTGATCCAAACATTTCAAACAACTTTCCTAATACAACTTTAGGTATTTTTTTACGTAAATAATCAATAAAATTTAAGATGGGATAAATTGTGTTCAATACCAGAGGAAAACAAAGAAAGCGCTTTCCAGGTCGTGCGCATCAAAGGCTGGACCCTCGTTCTGAACTGCCGTACTTCTTCATTTCTCTAAAGAAAAACATCAACCAATTTCTAAAGACTGTTGACATCTAGTGGAAGCTATAGGAACTGCAAGCACATTTCTATTAAAACAGGCTTACCATAGAAACTCAATGGAAAACAGATTGACCTCAAAAATATTTTTCCCTGGATGGATTGTGCTAGGGGTTTTGCCTGCCAAATCAGTTCTGTTATACTCACAGACATTATTCAAACAGTTCTAGAAACTTTAAAGTGTTTCCTATCCATATCTACCAATTATATGCATATCCTGGCTTCTGGGCCTGAGTAGCAGGCAGTTGACTTTGGGCACACTTTTCATCCGGACGTGAAAATAGCGCCCCCAAGCCATGAGAAGATTTATTAACGACTGTTCCACAGGTGCATGTTCATTAATTGTTTATGGTTCATTGAACACGCATGGGAAACAGAGTTTAAACCCTTTACAATAAAGATCTGTGAAGTTAATAGTTTTTTTAACGAATTATCTTTGAAAGACAGGGTCCTGAAAAAGGGACGTTTCTTTTTTTGCTGAGTTTATATGACACTCAGGTTGGCCGTTGACGTGCAGTGTGTTCCCTGGACTAGTTTCTGGGCAGGTGCAGGGATAGGACCACAAGTCTCATGTATTGAATGGAATCGACTGCACTGTGGTAGTGTAGAGAGTTCAGTAAGTTGGGTGGAGACCAAACCAAAGATGGGTAGTGTAGAGGGTGCATCTACAGAAATATAAATTATAGTGGATACAAAATAACCAATTGACAGTCGGCGGAAACCTGGCGGGGTGTGGTTGGAGCCGGACGGGGCAGGGGCGATGGGTTTGTAGCTCATCGTGATGTCACTGTGAACCTCCCCGTACGACGATGCGCCACTTCTGTCTGTCCTGTCGACCCAGTGCTGATACAGCTTTACTGGTGGGCTGGGCCCCTGAGTGCTAGGAAGAGAAAGTCATGGTCTTATGTTTATGTATGACATTCATTAACTATACTGTCAGTCTAGCCTGGTCCACAATACACTGTGTGCTATTGTTGAATGTTTTGTACGGCCAATTGGGTTTGGGATGACAATGATTGAGGAATGTTGTTTAACTCATACAGATTTGGACCAGGCTGTCATGACGTTGTCAGTGGATTACTGACGTTTGCAAACATATGACTTAATGACCCAGACCTTAGGTTATCTAGCTAGCAACCCCAGCTGGTTTCAAACATTTGTCACAACAGTGCCTGTTTCTTCTAGCTACATCAGCTTAGCGGGCAACTTTTCACAGTAAATCAGTACCTCATCTGGTCGGAACCTATCTTTAAATGACTGCACTAACTAACGTTAGCTAGTTGGCTAGGTAGACGAGCTAACGTTAGCTAACTGTAGGTCGCTAACTAGTTACTGAACCAAAGGTCAACGAGATGACATCTTGCATCAGATAAAGTCAAATGAATAGAAACGAAACTGGTTAGCGGGTGACCTAACTTGTGCACAACAAGGTACATAGCTATAACGTTCTAGTTACAGAATGCATTTGCGTTCCATATGTTTAAGTATCTAAGTGGCCATTCAAAATGTAATAGAAAACAAAAATCAAGGGGAATGCTTTCGAAATGTACATTTCTAGGGGAAGATTTTCAGCCCAGTCGAAAAATATTTTCAGCCCTTTCTCCTGCTGAAAGGGGCGTGGCTGTTGATGCAAAGAAGAATTGTATATTCATAAGGTGGTGCGTTGTCATAGGCTGAATGAGGCTGAAAAGGTGATTAGAACTGTCTATTTATCAGCGCCTTCCCTTCTATCTATTTAGAGGGTTCGGCACTGTTGTGTATTTTTTCAAAATTTTGGGGGGTATTCAGAGTTTGAGTGTAAAGAAAAAAATCAGGTATAGGTATTATTTGATTGAGCACACCCCAATTTTCCCCCCTGTGGTTACATGATTTGTGGGCATGTCGATTTGATGGCTTTCCAGGTCGTCTTTTTCACAGTCACACTACACATATTATCAGATCTCACAACACCTGGATAAGTGTTTAACATTTCCGGAATCACATCAATATTATATAGCAATCTTCTGAGATGCGTAGTGTGGACCTGGAAAGTCACCTTTTGTCAACCATTAACCCATGTTGCTGCAAGACACGGGAAAGTGAAAGCACAATGAAAAAATAGGGAGTGGGCAAGAAAAATGACTTTCGCACTTACTAACTATTCGATTTACATTCTCATTTTAGGGTAGAATTGAAATGCACGCGATGTATGTTGGAGGGTCATGAATCTATAGGATCATCAGAGGATCCCTAAAGTGAGGATACATTTGATGTTTACGACCGTTGGAAATCGAGGCACCATGCACTTAGGTACAAATGTATTTTCTATGACTTCTCCAGTAAAAGATTAGTTAACATTTAAATGAAAGGTTATCAGTTACCTCTTAATTGAAAAGAATCTGCTTCTATCCTCCTTCTCGCAACTCTTCACTTTCTTTTGTCTATTGCATCTATAAGAAATGTTACATTCATGACTTGCCCCTTGGATTTGTTCCATTTGTTGTTTTCCTTACATAGTAATAGGACATTTTGTTAGATTTATTCTCAATGTATTATTTCTAGTAATGTTTTTTGCCTCTCACTATTAGGCATATATTCTATATTCTTCCATTAAACCCAGTTAAACTACTGTGCGTGTACTTTTCTAAAATGGCTGCTAGTGTGGCTATTTAATCAATATACTGTAGCAGTAGTAAAAAGATAAAACCAATGTCGGAAAGTCCGAAGTTCAGCCTCACAGGCTGTTCATTCACCTTCACCTGGTTACCAATTAACCTGATTTGACTATGAGTGTACAAAACATTAGGAACATCTGCTCTTTTCATGACAGACTGACCAAGTGAATCCAGGTGAAAGTTATGATATTTTATTGATGTCACTTGTTAAATCCACTTCAATCAGTTTAGATGAAGTGGAGGAGATGGGTTAAAGAAGGATTTTTACACCTTGAGACAATTGAGACATGAATTGTGTATGTGTGCCATTCAGAGGGTGAATGGGCAAGGCAAAATATTTAGCTGCCTTTGAACGGGGTATGGTAGTAGGTGCCAGGCGCACCGGTTTCAGTGTGTCAAGAACTGCAACGCTGCTGGGTTTTTCACACTCAATAGTTTCCTGTATGTATGAAGAATGGTCCACCACCCAAAAGACATATAGCCAACTTGACACAACTGTGGGAAGCATTGGAGTCAACATGGGCATAATCATTATGACAATTTTTGTAACTTTATTGGTTAAGTTTTTTGATACTTTGTATGTCAAGTTTATTTTATATAGCCCTTCGTACATCAGCTAATATCTCGAAGTGCTGTACAGAAACCCAGCCTAAAACCCCAAACAGCAAGCAATGCAGGTGTAGAAGCACGGTGTAGAAACATTGTACCTACAGGTGTAGAAACATTGTACCTACAATGTTTCTCTCTCTCAGGCTACCGAACACCTAAATCTTGATAATGTCATACTGATGTTCCTTTATCTTTTATGCAGGGTTGTGTCTGAGGGTGCTGATACTGGCTGCTCTCACAGTTCCCATCAGAGCAGCTCAACCTGGTGAGAATGTTTACACTGTTACTTACATAAGTAACTGAAAGGAAACGGTTTTCTGGACACAGAAATTAATTTCAATGGAGATCCAGGTCAGGACTATGCTTAATCTGTGTCCAGGATACTGGCCCTAGCACAAATCAGTCACCATCTCTTTCTCTCTCCCTCTTTCTCCCCTGTCTCTCCAGCCCAGGAGACATTCACCTTAACTGTCCCTGATGGTCCAACCTCCACCCTGTCTGGCTCCTCTGTCTCTCTACTCTGTCAAGTTTCACCTCTCTTCAATGTTGAGCCATTGGAGGTGCGCTGGTATCGTTCCAGTAACTTTCACAGTCTTGCCTTGTTGTACAAATATCACAAGATCCAGGAGGCCCCTGTGGACCCGCAGTACAGTGGCAGGGTGTCTCTAACTGGGGGGATGGAGAGGGGGAACGTGTCCTTGACACTGGAGAGGGTCACACTGGAAGACAAGGGGGAGTATGTGTGCCAAGTCACCAGTAAACAGTGGTATGAAAAGGCCAGTGTCTTCCTCACAGTGAATGGTAAGGGTTATCTCTCACAGTGAAACTGTGTATTGTGGTGTCACCCCTGAAGCACTTGATCCTAGATTAGCACTCCTACTATGAGACACTTTATGAATACAGGCCCTGGAGTCTTTGGTACCACAGAGTAAAAAAAAATGGCAGTTATATTTGCCACCTCTCAGTTTACAATGGGTGGGTTTAATTTGTGGAATGTTCCAACAGGAATCTGTTCCAAAAACTTTGTAAATAACAAGGATGCCAACAAACGCATACAAAGTAGCATGATCAATTCACCTAGCTAACTATCTGCTGAATAGGCTTCAACTCACCACATAGCTAATTCTTAATGTTTGTCAATAGGCTACCAGAGTGAGGACAGACATTTTTCAGAATAAACGTGGTGAGTGAAAAAAGTAACAAAATTGCCCACTCCCTACCCGATATCTTATTCTGCAGTTATACAACTTTGTATGCGTTGTTTGTTGGCAACCTTGTTATTTACGAAGTGTTTGGAACAGATTACTTTTGGAACGTTCCACAAATTATACCCACCCGTTTACAATTGCATTGGGGGTACAGCCACTACAAAACTTCGAACTAAATATTTGAAAGTTGATTTGAGTTGTTTGGCCATTTAGAAAATGTCATGGATGCCCCTATCACTCCTATTGAATGTTAACTAGCGGTGGCTAAAGTTAGGTGAAGTTTGTCGTGATCGTTTAAAAAGAAAACCAAACAATGGAATACCGTTTCTACTGGCCCATAGACTACTTTCAGAGTGAGGAACCATCTAACATTAAATTGTAAAATACATAAACTCAGCAAAAAAAGAAACGTCCCTTTTTCAGGACCATGTCTTTCAAAGATAATTCATAAAAATGCAAATAACTTCACAGATCTTCAAGGGTTTTTAAACACTGTTTCCCATGCGTGTGCAATGAACCATAAACAATTAATGAACATGCTCCTGTGGAACGGCGTTAAGACACTAACAGCTTACAGACGGTAGGCATTTAAGGTCACAGTTATGAAAACTTAGGACACTAAAGAGGCCTTTCTACTGACTCTGAAAAACACTAAAAGAAAGATACCCAGGGTCCCTGCTCATCTGCGTGAACGTGCCTTAGGCATGCTGCAAGGAGGCATGAGGACTGCAGATGAGGCCAGGGCAATAAATTGCAATGTCTGTACTGTGAGAAGTCTAAGACAGGGAAGACATCCTCCTCCCTCATGTGGTACCCTTCCTGCAGGCTCATCCTGACATGACCCCCCAGAATGACAATGCCACCAGAAATACTGCTCGTTCTGTGCGTGATTTCCTGCAAGACAGGAATGTCAGTGTTCTGCCATGGCCAGTGAAGAGCCCGGATCTCAATCCCATTGAGCACTTCTGGGACCTGTTGGATCGGAGGGTGAGGGCTAGGGCCATTCCCCCCAGAAATGTGCGGGGACTTGCAGGTGCCTTGGTGGAAGAGTGGGGTAACATCTTACTGCAAGAACTGGCAAATCTGGTGCAGTCCATGAGGAGATGCACTGCAATACTTAATGCAGCTGGTGGCCACACAAAATACTGACTGTTACTTTTGATTTTGACCCCCCCTTTGTTCAGGGACACATTTTTCCATTTCTGTTAGTCACATGTCTGTGGAACTTGTTCAGTTTATGTGTAAGTTGTTGAATCTTGTTATGTTCATACAAATATTTACACATGTTAAGTTTGCTGAAAATAAACACAGTTGACAGTAAGAGGACGTTTCTTTTTTTGCTGAGTTTATCTTGCATTCTTCCAAATGATTCTGTCATTCAATCTGTGTCCTAATAGTTGTGGCTTGTACCCCCTTATCTGTCCATTAGTAACAGGTAGCGAACCAGTTCTCTCTGTTGCTGAAGCAAGAGGAGGAGGAGGTCAGGTGAACGTTACCTGTTCATCAGCGGGCTGGTCACCACAACCTAAACTCATCTGGACAAACAAAGAGGGGACAGAGATCAGAAATGGACAAGAAGTACTCAACACTTCTGGTAATTACATTTTGGTACTTCCTCACACAGTCTCTGCTCTGCTGACACAAATGTTCTAGTACTTGTGGTTTGGGGTAAAATATGATCTGGGTTGTGGTGTACTTTCAGTTACACTACTTTGTGTAAGTTGATGTGTTCGGATTTCTAAACTTAGAATTGTAATAATCATGCTAGAGAAATAAGTGGTGCCGTAGTCTAGGGTCTACACCAGAAGTTAATGGTTATCTGTAGGAGGAATGTATTTTTAAAATTTTACTAGGCAAGTCAGTTAAGAACAAATTCTTATTTACAATGACAGCTGTTTTCAGGGGTAGAACGACAGATTTTTACCCTGTCAGTTCGGGGATTTGATCTAGCAACCTTTCAGTTACTGGCCCAACGCTCTAACCACTAGGCTACCTGCTGCCCTAAAATGGTGGATGTTGTTAAGGTTGGAATGGACTGAGTGCAGGGAAGACAATCACATGTTGGCAGGCACTGATAAGGGTCGAGAGCTGTGGATTAGTGAGGAAGGGGGTCGAGGTCAGGTCACATTAAGGGAGAAGGAACAGTTTATTGCCCGTATCCCTTAACTTCATGCCTAGCAATAGAAATGTAATGTTTAGAGAGAAGGAGGAGACTCCACCCAAATTGGGGTTTGGGGTTCCACCACTGGTGGAAATATGTTTTTGTCCAGCTGTTCGATCCTTTGGGGTGAATAAACTTGGATGGAGCTTTTATAGAGTCCGTCAATTTCTTACTCTGATATTTAGAACCTAACAAAGTCAATGTGAACATTTTGATTTCCCCTCCCCATCTTTCTGTATCAGATCCCCAGGGCTTGGTGAGTGTCAGTAGTTGGCTGCTGTATGCTCCCTCATACTCCGACTGGCTCGCCTGTACAGTCTCTCTGTCTGAGGAGGTGAAGAGAGAGAGCAGAATTCTGCCACTTATATACACAGCTCCTACAGCTGTACCTGGTGAGTTAGTCTCCTACACAAACATCCTACCCACGATCAGATCCCTCTCTCCCCATCCCACAGACACTAGTTTAGAGGAGGATGAACATGTTGAAGTGGTGTCTACAGTTTATTTTGGTAATTAATTTCACTGTGATGATGTTCTGATGATGTTCTGTCTTGAGAGCTTTAGAGGCATTTGATCCATGTTGAGTCTCTGTGTGCAGGAGTCTACAAAGAAGCCTACATTTTGATTCTGGTCCTGTTGGTCCTGTCTCCTGTCATCATCTGTGCTCTGTGCTCTGTCATCCTGTGGAAACGAAGAGGTATCTGGAATTCAGTCATATTAGTATTTGTGATTTAATTATAAGAGCAAGATATAACAGTAATAATGACCCTGTAGAGAAATGTGTCAGAAATGATTTTGTCCATAAAATATTGAAATAATAATATATTTTTTAATCTTTTAGGGTCCATGTGGTCTTCATCCCGAAAGTCCAGAAACAGTTCAGGTAGTGTATTTCATCTGATAAATAAACTAAGAATGAAATATGAGTTATGACATAACATAAACAACGATTTATTTTATTTTGACAATTGTCTCTATATTTCAGATCAAACTGAGCTTGGACAGAGGCCGACAGGTAATTGTTTCATTTTGATCTCTGGGTGAAGGCTATCATAAGATACAGGCAACTAACTTATTTTTGAGAAAACCTTTCCATTGACACGAAGCATGATATGCACATATCTCAATAGAATTTGACTCTACTTGTTCCAAAATTTACCTTTTTACAATAACTTTTACCTTCTCCATTCAACAGAGCAAAATAAAACTATTGCAGGTTGTTCACTATCATGATAATATAATTTTATAATGTTGATAATCATTTAGTAGCCTAGTTTTGTATGAATTAAATATTTACGATAATAGATTGCAGGATAATGACCTAAATGTGCTCTGCTAGGGGCAGAAAGCAAAGAACAGATACCAGCTACTGAAGAGATCGCAGCTGGTATAGAAATTAATCTGGAAGGTATTCAGTAATAGGGGGAAAATATTTCTTTACTCTCTAAAATGTGTTATGCCAAAAGTGCAGAAACAGTATCTCATCTGATCTGTATGATAAATAAACTAAGTGTGAGATGAGTTATGACAACATAAACCATGATGGATTTCATGTTCACATGATTGTGTCTCTATATTTCAAATCAAACTCAGCTAGGACAGGGGCCGGCAGTGTAACTGTTTCATTCTGATCTCTGGGTGAAATGCTAAAACATGCTAATACATGATACTAACTTATTTATGAGGAAACATTCCATTGACACCAAGCATAATATGCACATATCTCAATAGCGTTTGACTCTCCCTGTTCTACAATTCACCTTTTTACAATAACTTTCACCTTTTCCATTCAACAGAGACAAAAAACCTAATAGAAGGTAATGTTCACTCATGATATACTGTATATGATATTATATAACTTTGATAATGTAGTAAGCTGATGAATATCAATATTACTTAAATGTGATCTGTTAGGGGCAGAAAACACAGTGAAGACTCTTACCAGACAGAGAGCAGCTGGAAAAGGAGGTAATCTGAAAGGTAAAGTAATAGGATAAAAAATATATTACCCTTTTAATTGTATAATTTAATGATAATTTGACATAATCAAAATAGGATTTGACTGTCCCAGTTCCACATTCACCTTTTTACAATAACTTTCACTTGTTCCATTCAGCAGAGACCAACAACTCCATTGAAGGTAATGTTCACTATCATGATATAGAGTATATGATGTATTATTATAACTTTGATAATAATGTAGTAGCCTAGTTTTGTATCAATAAAATATGTATGATAATGAATTGCAATTTAATGACCAAAATGTGCTCTGTTAGGGGCAGAAACCACAGTGAAGACTCCTACAGAATACATTGCATTTGGTAAAGAAGTTAATCTGAAAAGTAAAGTTATACTGGGGGAAAAAATGCATTACCCTCTAAATTGTATAAATTACAGTTTTTGCATTGTTCATAAAACTAAGTCTGCTGACATGTTGGAGAGCATTAAACCATTTATAATTCATACAATTTTTGGAACAATTGAAATACAGGACACTCACAATTCACTTTTTTAATGCAGATTGGCACCAGGTGAAAGGATTCAAAGGTTAAAAAAATCACAGTAGGACAGGAAAATTGTATGTTCATCAGAGTATTACAATATACAGGTAACAACCTAAATGAAGGAAACCCACAAAGTGTCTTAATAGGGCATTGGGCCACCACGAGCTGCCAGGACAGCTTCAAAACTCATTGGCATAGATTCTACAAGTGTCTGGAGCTCTCTTGTTGATGGTGGTGGAAAACGCTGTCTCAGGCGCCGCTCCAGAATCACTCATAAGTGTTCAATTGAGTTGAGATCTGGTGACTGAGATGGCCATGGCATATGGTTTACATTGTTTTCATGATCATCAAACCGTTGTGACCACTCGTGCCCTATGGGGGAAGTGTCATTTTGTAAGAGACCTCTCCCATCAGGATAGAAATGGTTCATCATAGGTTGAAGGTGATCACTCAGAATGGATGTGTAGTTATTGGCATTTACCTGGCCCTCTAAGGGGTTGAGTGGACCTTAACCATGCCAGGAAAAAGCACCCCACACCCTAACAGAAACACCAGAAACCTCATTTACTCAAGTGTTTCCTTTATTTTGGTAGTTACCTGCAGGTCCACATTATCTGAAATCCTTACCAATCCATCCCATCATATTGTGTGAATGAAAGAAATCTTGTCTTTCTATTTCCCCCAGAGAACATCATTCTGGATGAAAAGACTGCGCACCCTGCTATTAGAGTCAATCAAGAAAAGCAGCGGGCTCATTACATTAAAGAAAAAGATACAGAAAAACGCTTTAGAATGCATCTCCATGTATTTTCTCAAGAGAGTTTCAGTTCAGGACGACACTATTGGGAAGTGAAGGTAAAGGACGGAACAACAGAAAAACTGTCATGGTATGTTGGTGTGGCCAGAGAAAATGTTGAGAGAAGACCTATTGTTCCTTTAACTCCACAGAATGGATTTTGGATTCTATCTTTTGATAAAGAAAAAGGTTTCCATGTCAATACTGACCCTCAATCACCAATAACTGTGGCAGAGCTCACTATTGTGGGAGTGTTTCTAGACTGTGACAGACACACTCTGTCTTTTTATAATGTTGATACAGAGTCACTTCTTTACACTTTTACTGATGTGAAGACATTCAACTACTTTCCTGTGTTCAGCCCGGGACAACGTGACATATTCACAATAAGAATAATTTGATTTGCATACCAAAACCATTTTCACACCACTGAGCCAAGTCGAGCTGTACTGAGCTGGTCTGGTTAAGCATCCACTGTAGTTGCTGTAGCCGTGCCGGAAAGGACAATGTGAAAATAGAATATTAGAGCCAGCACAGTATAGGTTGGGTCAGCACGATAGTGTCAAAAGGGTCTGAGATGCAGCTGAAATTCATGTCAAATGAATCATACATTATATACATTTTGTGTTATTCAGTGATTGTAAATGTGTGTATCTTTTTCCCAAAATGTTTTCAGACGCCACAAGAAAAAGAGAACACTAGTAATGGCGTCTTTTTGTAGGAAATAACTCCGCCATGGTTCGTTGAACAAACCCTACTGGAAAATGAATGGATTTTTGGTAGGGTATTTGGATAAACTTTGAAACTGAGGTCTGTGGTAAACACAGGCTTAAGAGCTAATTTTCATCAGCTAACGTCACTTCGATTTTTTTAAAGCATTTATGCAATCAGAAAAAACACAAAGGCTTAATTCCTAACGTTCAGACGTTATTTTCTGCGTTTATCCCAAAACCGTATTCTTTCCCCCTAAGAATAGCTGAACGAACCAAAACTTACACATACAAATGTTTTAGGGCTACAAGCTGGCGAGTTTTATAAAATCAACCAAAAATCTTTGACTATTTTTCTACCTGTAGCTAGATTATGAATGTAAACTGTGAAGCTACTGTAGTACAAGTTAGCAATATCCTTTGCATTCTTCAGTTCTGTTAATGTTGTCCCAATTAATAAATGACTGTAATCTGTTGATAAAGTTTCACTGTTGTGCTGTTGAATGTACTGAACAAGAATATAAATGCAACAATTTAAAAGATTTTACTTAGTTACAGTTCATATCAGGAAATAAGTCAATTGAAATACATTCATTAAGCCCTAATCTATGGATTTCACATGACTGGAATACAGATATGCATCTGTTAGTCAAATACCTTAAAAAGGGTAGGGGCGTGGATCAGAAAACCTGTCAGTATCTAGTGTGACCACCATTTGCCTCATGCAGCGTGACACATCTCCTTCGCATAGAGTTGATCCGGCTGTTGATTGTGGCCTGTGGAATGTTGTCCCACTCCTTTTCAATTGCACAATGGCAGTGCGAAGTTGCTGGATATTGGCGGGAACTGGAACACGCTGTCGCCGATCCAGAGCATCCCAAACAGGCTCAATGGGTGACATGTCTGGTGAGTATGTAGGCCATGGAAGAACTGGGACAAGATCCTGAGGCGCATTGTCATGCCATTCATCCACCGCCATCACCTTGTTTCAGCATGATAATGCACGTTGCAAGGATCTGTACACAATTCTTGGAAGCTGAAAATGTCCCAGTTCTTCCATATCGCTTATAAAGCGTCTGCTAAATGGCATAGATATTATAAAACATTTGAAGGATGGCGCAACCTCTTTCCCTCGTCGGTGCATAGCCAATTTTGAACCTGAATTCAACTTTCCTCAAAATGCTATGCTACAGGATGACACATGCTCTAAAGTGCCTTTTAAGAGCCGTACAAAAATAAATACATATACACCACCGTTCAAAAGTTTGGGGTCGCTTAGAAATTTTTTGGTCCATTTTTTGGTCCATTAAAATAACATCAAATTGATCAGAAATACAGTGTAGATATTGTTAATGTTGTAAATTACTATTGTAGCTGGAAACAGATGATTTTTAATGGAATATCTACATAGGCATAGAGGCCCATTATCAGCAACCATCACTCCTGTGTTCCAATGGCACGTTGTGTTAGCTAATCCAAGTTTATAATTTTAAAATGCTAATTGATCATTAGAAAACACTTTTGCAATTATGTTAGCACAGCTGAAGACTGTTGTCCTGATTAAAGAAGCAATAAAACTGGCCATCTTTAGACTAGTTTAGTATCTGGAGCATCAGCATTTGTGGGTTCGATGATTACAGGCTCAAAATTGCCAGAAACAAAGCACTTTCTTCTGAAACTCGTCAGTCTATTCTTAATTTCTGAGAAATGAAGGCTATTCCATGCGAGAAATTGCCAATAAACTGAAGATCTCGAACAACGCTGTGTACTCCTCCCTTCACAGAACAGGGCAAACTGGCTCTAACCAGAATAGAAAGAGAGTGGGAGGCCCCGGGGCACAACTAAACATACTCCGTTCATCTTTCCCTCGAAAGATGAAAAACATCCGCACAGCATGATGCTGCAACCTCAATGCTTCACTGTTGGGATCGTGCAAGGTTTCCTCCAGACTTTACACTTGTCATTCAGGCCTAATAGTGGGTTTCATCAGACCAGAGAATCTATTTCTCATGGTCTGAAAGTCTTTTGGCAAACTCCAAGCAGGCTGTTATGTGCCTTTT
The DNA here is from genome assembly GCF_016432855.1 of Salvelinus namaycush. Taxonomy (NCBI): domain Eukaryota; kingdom Metazoa; phylum Chordata; class Actinopteri; order Salmoniformes; family Salmonidae; genus Salvelinus; species Salvelinus namaycush. The sequence goes on from NC_052314.1 coordinate 53,304,236, forward strand.
ACTGAGGTGTGGCTTCCGTCTGGCCACTCTACCATAAAGGCCTGATTGGTGGAGTGCTGCAGAGATGGTTGTCCTTCTGGAAGGTTCTCCCATCTCCACAGAGGAACTCTGGAGCTCTGTCAGAGGGACCATCGGGATCTCGGTCACCTCCCTCACCAAAGCCTTATCCCCCGATTGCTCAGTTTGGCTGGCTGGCCAGCTCCAGGAAGAGTCTTGGTGGTTCCAAACTTCTTCCATTTAAGAATGATGGAGGCCAATGTGTTCTTGGGGACCCTTCCCCAGATCTGTGCCTTGAAACAATCCTGTCTAGGAGCTCTATGGACAATTCCTTCGACCTCATGGCTTGGTATTTGCTCAGACATGCACTGTCAACTGTGGAACCTCATATAGACAGTAGTGTGCCTGTAACGGCAGATTTCATCCTCTTCATCTGAAGAGGAGGTGTAGCAGGGATCGGACCAAGATGCAGCGTAGTTAGTGTTCATCATGTTTAATAACGACAAAACCGTGAACACTACAAAATACAATATAACAAATGTGGCAAAACCAAAACAGTCCTATCTGGTGCATAGAACACAAAGACAGAAGACAACTGTAACGGCAGTCTAAGTCGTCCTCCTCCTCAGACGAGGAGAGGCGAGAAGGATCGGAGGACCAATGTACAGCGTGGTAAGTTTCCATGATTTAATAACAAGAAAACTAGACAAAATACAAAACAACAAACGTACTAACCGTCACAGTCCCGTGTGGCACAAACACTGACACAGGAAACAACCACCCACAAAATCCCAACACAAAACAAGCCACCTACAGTGGGGAGAACAAGTATTTGATACACTGCCGATTTTGCAGGTTTTTCTACTTACAAAGCATGTAGAGGTCTGTAATTTTTATCATAGGTACACTTCAACTGTGAGAGACGGAATCTAAAACAAAAATCCAGAAAATCACATTGTATGATTTTTAAGTAATTAATTTGCATTTTATTGCATGACATAAGTATTTGAAAACCTACCAACCAGTAAGAATTCCGGCTCTCACAGACCTGTTAGTTTTTCTTTAAGAAGCCCTCCTGTTCTCCACTCATTACCTGTATTAACTGCACCTGTTTGAACTCGTTACCTGTATAAAAAACACCTGTCCACACACTCAATCAAACAGACTCCAACCTCTCCACAATGGCCAAGACCAGAGAGCTGTATAAGGACATAAGGGATAAAATTGTAGACATGCAACAGGCTGGGATGGGCTACAGGACAATAGGCAAGCAGCTTGGTGAGAAGGCAACAACTGTTGGCGCAATTATTAGAAAATGGAAGAAGTTCAAGATGACGGTCAATCACCCTCGGTCTGGGGCTCCATGCAAGATCTCACCTCGTGGGGCATCAATGATCATGAGGAAGGTGAGTTATCAGCCCAGAACTACACGGCAGGACCTGGTCAATGACCTGAAGAGAGCTGGGACCACAGTCTCAAAGAAAACCATTAGTAACACACTACACCGTCATGGATTAAAATCCTGCAGCGCACGCAAGGTCCACCTGCTCAAGCCAGCGCATGTCCAGGCCCGTCTGAAGTTTGCCAATGACCATCTGGATGATCCAGAGGAGGAATGGGAGCAGGTCATGTGGTCTGATGAGACAAAAATAGAGCTTTTTGGTCTAAACTCCACTCGCCGTGTTTGGAGGAAGAAGAAGGATGAGTACAACCCCAAGAACACCATCCCAACCGTGAAGCATGGAGGTGGAAACATCATTCTTTGGGGATGCTTTTCTGCAAAGGGTACAGGATGACTGCACCGTATTGAGGGGAGGATGGATGGGGCCATGTATTGCGAGATCTTGGCCAACAACCTCCTTCCCTCAGTAAGAGCATTGAAGATGGGTCGTGGCTGGGTCTTCCAGCATGACAACGACCCGAAACACACAGCCAGGGCAACTAAGGAGTGGCGCCGTAAGAAGCATCTCAAGGTCCTGGAGTGGCCTAGCCAGTCTCCAGACCTGAACCCAATAGAAAATCTTTGGAGGGAGCTGAAAGTCCGTATAGCCCCGCGACAGCCCCGAAACCTGAAGGATCTGGAGAAGATCTGTATGGAGGAGTGGGCCAAAATCCCTGCTGCAGTGTGTGCAAACCTGGTCAAGAACTACAGGAAACATATGATCTCTGTAATTGCAAACAAAGGTTTCTGTACCAAATATTAAGATCTGCTTTTCTGATGTATCAAATACTTATGTCATGCAATAAAATGCAAATTAATTACTTAAAAATCATACAATGTGATTTTCTGGATTTTTGTTTTAGATTCCGTCTCTCATAGTTGAAGTGTACCCATGATAGAAATTACAGACCTCTACATGCTTTGTAAGTAGGAAAACCTGCAAAATCGGCAGTGTATCAAATACTTGTTCTCCCCACTGTATATATGATTCTCAGTCAGGGACAACGATTGACAGCTGCCTCTGATTGAGAACCATATTAGGCTGAACACAGAAATAGACAAACTAGACACACAACATAGAATGCCCACCCAGCTCACGTCCTGACCAACACTAAAACAAGCACAACACATAAGAACTCTGGTCAGGACGTGACAGTACCCCCCTCCTGAGGTGCGGACTCCGAACGCACCCCTAAAACTCAAGGGGAGGGTCTGGGTCTAGGAATACTCCCCAAGGCCCCCACATGATTTAGGAGACAGCTCAGGACAGAGAGGTATCTCAGGACAGAGAGGTATCTCAGGACAGAGAGGTATCTCAGGACAGAGAGGTATCTCAGGACAGAGAGGTATCTCAGGACAGAGAGGTAGCTCAGGACAGAGAGGTAGCTCAGGACAGAGAGGTAGCTCAGGACAGAGGGGCAACTCCGGACTGAAGGGCAGCTCCGGACAGAGAGGCAGCTCCGGACTAATGGCAGCTCCGGGCTGAGGGGCAGCTCCGGGCTGAGGGGCAGCTCCGGGCTGAGGGGCAGCTCATGACTGGAAGGCAGCTCATGACTGGAAGGCAGCTCATGACTGGAAGGCAGCTCATGACTGGAGGGCAGCTCATGACTGGAAGGCAGCTCATGACTGGAAGGCAGCTCATGACTGGAGGGCAGCTCATGACTGGAGGGCAGCTCATGACTGGAGGGCAGCTCATGACTGGCTGGCGGCTCTGGCAGCTCATGACTGGCTGGCGGCTCTGGCAGCTCCTGACTGGCTGGCGGCTCTGGCAGCTCCTGACTGGCTGGCGGCTCTGGCGGCTCCTGACTGGCTGGCGGCTCTGGCGGCTCCTGACTGGCTGGCGGCTCTGGCGGCTCCTGACTGGCTGGCGGCTCTGGCGGCTCCTGACTGGCTGGCGGCTCTGGCGGCTCCTGACTGGCTGGCGGCTCTAGCGGCTCCTGACTGACGGACGGCTCTAATGGCTCGGGACAGACGGGCGGCTCTGAAGTCTCGGTATAGACGGATGGCTCAGATGGTGCTGGGCAGACGGATGGCTCAGATGGCGCTGGGCAGACGGATGGCTCAGATGGCGCTGGGCAGACGGATGGCTCAGACGGCGCTGGGCAGGCAGGCAGCTCAGACGGCGCTAGGCAGACGAGCAGTGCAGGCGGCGTTGGGCAGACGGCCGACTCTGACCTGCTGAGACACACACTAGGCCTGGTGCGTGGTGCCGGAACTGGTGGTACCGGACTGGAGACACGCACCTCAAGGCTAGTGCGGGGAGCAGGAACAGTGCGTACAGGGCTCTGGAGACGCACAGGAGGCTTAGTGCGTGGTGCCGGAACTGGAGGTACTGGGCTGGAGACACGCACCACAGGGAGAGTGCGTGGAGGAGGAACAGGGCTCTGGAGACGCACTGGAAGCCTGGTGCGTGGTGTAAGCACTGATGGTACTGGGCTGGGGCGGGAAGGTGGCGCCGGATATACCGGACCGTGCGGGCGTACTGGCTCCCTTGAGCACCGAGCCTGCCCAACCTTACCTGGTTGAATGCTCCCCGTAGCCCGACCAGTGTGGGGAGGTGGAATAACCTGCACTGGGCTGTGTTGGCGAACCGGGGACACCATGCGTAAGGCTGGTGCCATGTACACCGGCCCGAGGAGACGTACTGGAGGCCAGATATGTTGAGCCGGCTTCATGGCACTTGGCTCAATGCTCAATCTAGCCCGGCCAGTGCGGGGAGGTGGAATAACCCGCACCGGGCTATGCACACGTACAGGAGACACCGTGCGCTCTTCTTCATAACACGGTGTCTGCCCATACTCCCGCTCTCCACGGTAAGCATGGGAAGTGGGCGCAGGTTTCCTGCCTGCCTTCGCCACACTACCCTTTATCCCCCCCCCCCCCCCCCCCAAGACATTTTTGGGGTTTCTTCACGGGCTTCCAGCCACGCTTCCGTGCTGCCTCCTCATGCCACCGCTCCTGGGCTTTAGCTGCCTCCATCTCTTCCCGAGAGCGGCGATATTCTCCAATGTGAGCCCAGTGTCCTTTTCCGTCCAGAATTTCCTCCCATGTCCATTCCTCCTGGTACCGCTGCTGCTGTCGCTGCTGCCCGTTGCCACGCTGCTTGGTCCGGGTTAGGTGGGTGGTTCTGTAACGGCAGTCTAAGTCATCCTCCTCCTCAGACGAGGAGAGGCGAGAAGGATCGGAGGACCAATGTACAGCGTGGTAAGTTTCATGATTTAATAACAAGAAAACTAGACAAAATACAAAAACAACAAACGTACTAACCGTCACAGTCCCGTGTGGCACAAACACTGACACAGGAAACAACCACCCACAAATCCCCAACACAAAACAAGCCACCTATATATGATTCTCAATCAGGGACAACGATTGACAGCTGCCTCTGATTGAGAACCATATTAGGCTGAACACAGAAACAGACAAACTAGACACACAACATAGAATGCCCACCCAGCTCACATCCTGACCAACACTAAAACAAGCACAACACATAAGAACTCTGGTCAGGACGTGACAACAACCACCCACAAACCCCAACACAAAACAGGCTACCTAAATATGGTTCCCAATCAGAGACAATGACTAACACCTGCCTCTGATTGAGAACCATATCAGGCCAAACATAGAAACGGGAAAACTAGACACACAACATAGAATGCCCACTCAGCTCACGTCCTGACCAACACTAAAACAAAGAAAACACAAAAGAACTATGGTCAGAACGTGACAGTGCCTTTCCAAGTCATGTCCAATCAATTGAATTTATGACAGGTGGAGTCCAATCAAGTTGTCGAAACATCTCAAGGATGATCAATGGAAACATGATGCACCTGAGCTCAATTTCGAGTCTCATAGCAAAAAAAACTGCAAACTTATGTAAATAAGTTATCCGTTTTTTTATTTTTAATACATTTGCCCAAATTTCAGAAAACCTGTTTTCGCTTTATCATTATGGGGTATTGTGTGAAGAATAAAGAAAAAAAGTATTTAATAAATTTTTAGGATAAGTCTGTAACGTAACTAAATGTGGATAGAGGGAAGGGATCTGAATACTTTCCGAATGCGCTGTATATCATTAATTTATATGTAAAAAGTTGATGTAGCAGCTAAGGATTCTCTTTAACTCAATGAGTAATGTATCATGCATTGAACATATAGATAGATCAATATGGTTGATTTATAGTTTATTATTAATACATAATATGTCAATAATCACATGTTTTACTCATGCAGAATGTGGTATGCAAACTGCCAAGGAAACTACTACACAGAAGAAATGTGTCCCTGAAGGTACATTTATATTGACATACCTTTTCATTATTTAATGTCTTTTTATCTAGGTTTTTAGATCTTATTCACCCCACAAGCACAGTCATTCAGGGTTATTAGCATTTATTGAAGAACACCCATAAGATGAAAAGGTGGTACAACCCAATATCTATTTCTGTTGATAAGATTAGTGGTTAAATGTTTCTCTGATTTGATTTGTTCATTTGCAGCCTGGGGCGAAGTGAAGAGATTCAAAGGTAGGACACATGAACAAATAACTAACATAGTGTCATTACATGGCTGTACCTTCAATTACATCCATATCAGAAAATCATGTGAGTGAAAGAATTCACCAAATCTTGTTCTCTTTTTTTTAGTGGACATCACTCTAGACCCAACGTCTGCTCACCCTAACCTAGATGTGTATGGAGGGAGAATGTTTTTTGTAGGGACTCAAAAGTAACTGATGTTCCCACAGCTCTTAATGTCTTTAGTGAGGACAGATTCAGCTCCAGACAGTTAAACTGGGAAGTGAAGGTGAGGGAAGATTCCATTTTTAGCAAAGAGAAACAGTCATGGTATGTTGGTGTAGTCACAGACATAGCCACTCTGACAAGGGCTGTTATTCCGCTGTAATAGCACAGAGTTACACATGGAGTAAAACAAACATACAGTCAATAATACAGTAGAAAAAATAAGTCTATATACAATGTGAGCAAGTGAGGTGAGATAAGGGAGGTAAAGGCAAATAAAGGCCATGGTGGCGAAGTAAATACAATATAGAAAGTAAAACACTGGAAAGGTTGATTTGCAGTGGAAGAATGTGCAAAGTAGAGATAGAAATAATGGGGTGCAAAGGAGCAAAATAAATAAATAAATACAGTAGGGAAAGAGGTAGTTGTTTGGGCTAAATTATAGATGGGCTATGTACAGGTGCAGTAATCTGTGAGCTGCTCTGACAGCTGGTGCTTAAAGCTAGTGAGGGAGATAAGTGTTTCCAGTTTCAGAGATTTTTGATTTTTTACAATCCCGTAGAGGTTAATGGAAAATGACTCAAGTAAAAGTGAAAGTCACGAAGTAAAATACTACTTGAATAAAAGTCTAAGTATTTGGTTTTATTAAAATGTTTTAATGGAATTACTCAAATATATTTAAAAGTATTGATAATTAAAAATTCCTTATTATGAAAACCAGACTGCAGAATCTTCTTGTTTTATTTTAACTTACGGATAGCCAGGGACACACTCCAACACTCAGACATTAATTTACAAATGAAGCATTTGTGTTTAGTGAGTCCGCCAGATCAGAGGCAGTAGGGATGACCAGGGATGTTCTCTTGATAATTGTGTGAATTGGAGCATTTTCCTGTCAAAATGAAACTTTTGGGTGTCAGGGAACATGTATGGAGTAAAAAGTACTTGATTTTCTTTAGTGAAATGAAAGTAAAAGTAATCAAAAATATAAATAGTAAAGTAAAGTACAGATACTCCAAAAAACGACTTAAGTAGTCATTTAAATAATTTTTTACACCACTGTTTAATGGCAGTGATAGGAGATAACTGAAGAATGATCAAAAACATTGTAGTTACTCCACAAGAAGCAAGCCTGTACAAAATAAAAATATTACAAAATATGCATCCTGTTTGCAAAACCACTAGGCGACCTGTCGCCCCCAAGTCCCCTCTTAGAGACTTATCCAGAAAGACTCAAAGCTGCAATCGCTGCCGACTGTCATTCTAACAGGTATTGACTCAGGGCTGTGAATACTTTTGTAAATGAGATAATTCTGTATTTAATTTTCAATACATTTGCAAACATTTCTAAAAACATGTTTTCCTTTAATCATTATGGTGTATAGTGTGTAAATGGGTGAGGTGAAAATAATACATTTAATCCATTTTGAATTCCAGCTGAAACACAAGATGTGTAATAAGTCAAGGGGTATGATTATGAATACTTTCTGAAGGCACTGTGTTTCTCAACAGTTAGTAAATGAATAACAGTTAATAAATGAATAAGGAATAGGGGTGTTTGATGGAAAGTGAAAGTACTGACAGTGAGAAAGAGAGAGGTTTACGGGAGAGGGAGAATTAAGTGATTCTCAGTCTTTTGTTATGATTGGTAGAATGCAAACGTGATATTTAACATTTAGTATACAAACACTGATATGTCAGTCTGTCATAGGGTGATCAGAAGATTCCGAAGGTAAATTTTGATCGTGCAATGGAAACTAATCGAAGGATCACATGCTCAGGTACAAATGCATTTTATTATATGATTACCACCTCTCCATTACAAATACCTTCTTTCTCTCTGCTCTTCCCCTTAAACAGTGATCATTTCTGAGTAGTCTCCTGTCAGTTTTGACCAATGACTTTGTTCAAAGAGATGTTTTAATTATTGTTGTTTACAATCTAGTCATAACCAATGTTCCCTCAAATTTTCTTCACCACTGAGCAACTTTCAGGTCTGCTGAGCGCAAACTTGAACATTGTGAAAATTCTTTGCAACTTCTGGCTCGAAATGACTGTGAACACTAAGGCTGTACCCGCTTTAAGTACAGTTTTAACATTGGCCAATTATTATTATTCCCATACCTGTCACGTCTGCTCCCGCTCTTCCCTTCCGCTGGCGCTTGAGAGGGCGCCAGATTACCCTGCATCACACGCTCCTGCCATCCATTACTCACACCTGCCCTCCCCTCGTCACTTGCATCAGCGATATTGGACTCACCTGGACTCATTCATTACCTGTTTATTTCCTCCCCTATATTTGTCAGTTCCCTACCTCTGTTCCCTGCTGCTGCATTGTATTGTTCTTGTCTTTTGAATTTGTTTCTGACGCTGTTCCTGTCTCGTCTCTGTCCCTTAAAATTAAATGTTTTACTCCCCGTACCTGCTTCGTCTCAACAGCATCATTCCGCGTGGCAATACCATTATTACAGCGAATCAGACACATTATGCTACCCTACTGAGCTTATTCAAGACCACTCAAAATACCACACTGTCCATTCGAAGACAAAAAAGGATCTTACCTGACTCGCTTTTCAAAGATGGCCGGAAATGCAGACATTTTGTGCTCTTGTAGGAAGTAACCACTCCCCAATTGATTTACCCTTTTTCTCCCCAATTTCGTGGTATCCAATTGGTAGTTACAGTCTTGTCTCATCGCTGCAACTCCTGTACGGACTCAGGAAAGGCGAAGGTTGAGATCCGTGCATCCTACGAACACAACCCAACGAAGCCGCACTACTTCTTGACAAAATCCCCGCTTAACCCGGAAGCCAGCCACACCAATGTGTCGGAGGAAACACGGTACACCTGGCGACCGTGCCCGCCACAGGAGTCGCTAGATGGGCGATTGGCCAAGGACATCCCTGCTGGCCAAACCCTCCCTAACCTGGACGACGCTGGGCCAATTGTGCGCTGCCTCATGGGTCTCCCAGTCGCGTCCAGCTGCGACAGAGCCTGGACTAGAACCAGGATCTCTAGTGGCACAGCTAGCACTACGATGCAGTACCATTCCCCAATTGTTGACTAGAAATTAGGTATAACTGGGCTAATAACTAACTAGCAAAGAATATGAACAAATGTGCACAGATGGCTACATGCAGCTCCCGCTTTGATCTCAAAACAAGCACATTTACTCATGACCGCTCATACTGTAAACACAGTCCAGTTCAAAGTGAATGGCACATATCCATATATCGCAATGGCTATTTGCATATAGGCCTACTGCAGATCTGATCGATTGGTTATGGCGCACCAGTCTGTGTAGTGTAGGGGCCTGAGTCATCCTTGTCAATGCAATAGAATCCTACGTCGATGCGCTCCCCCTACAAGAAAATCTCTTGCATAGTTTGTTTTGTTTCAGTATGTGACATTGAAAGTGACTAATATTGCATTGATTTGAGCACATTTCCCACATAAGAGCGAAACATTGATAGTGTTAACTAAAGGGGAAAACTAGAAAGTTTAGTGAAGATCAATCTTGTTCTTCTCTGCGCGTGATGATATTTGTTCTGCGCTCAGCATGGAGGGAACATTGGTCATAATTCCATACTGCATGATTGGTATACAGTGCATTCAGAGAGTATTCAGACCCCTTGACTTTTTCCACATTTTGTTACGTTACAGCTTTGTTCTAAAATGGATTACATGTATTTGTTTTCTCATCAATCTAAACACAATATCCCATAATGAGAAACTAAAAACAGGTAAAAACAGAAATATCACATTTACATAAGTATTCAGTATTCAGACCCTTTACTCAGTACTTTGTTGAAATACCTTTGGCAGCGATTGCAGACTTGAGTCTTCTTGGGTATGACACTACAAGCTTGGCATACCTGTATTTGGGGAGTTATTCACAATCTTCTTTGCAGATCCTCTCAAGCTCTGTCAGGTTGTATGAGGAGCGTCGCTGCACAGCTATTTTCAGGTCTCTCCAGAGATGTTCAATTGGGTTTATGTCTGGGCTCTGGCTGGGCCACTCAAGGATATTCAGAGACTTGTCCCGAAGCCACTCATGCGTTGTCTCGGCTGTGTGCTTAGGGTCGTTGTCCTGTTGGAAGGTGAACCGTTTCCCCAGTCAGGTCCTGAGCGCCCTGGAGCAGGTTTTCATCTATTCTTTCCCTTGATCCTGACTAGTCTCCCAGTCCCTGCCGCTGAAAAACATCCCCACAGCATGATGCTGCCACCACCATGCTTTTCCTCCTGACGTGACTCTTGGCATTCAGGCCAAAGAGTTCAATCTTGGTTTCATCAGAATCTTGTTTCTCATGGTCTGAGAGTCCTTTATGTGCCTTTTGGCAAACTCCAAGCGGGCTGTCATGTGCCTTTACAGAGGAGTGGCTTCTGTCTGGCCACTCTACCATAAAGACCTAATTGGTGGAGTGCTGCAGAGATGGTTGTCCTTCTGGAAGGTTCTCCCATCTCCAAAGAAGAACTCTAGAGCTCTGTCAGAGTGACCATTGGGTTCTTGGTCACCTCCTTGACCAAGAACCTTCTCCCCTGATTGCTCAGTTTGGCCAGCCAGCCAGCTCTAGGAGGAGTCTTGGTGGTTCTAAACTTCTTCCATTTAGGAATGATAGAGGCTACTGTGTTCTTGGGGACCATCAATGCTTCAGAAATGTTTTGGTGCCCTTACCCAGATCTGTGCCTCGAAACAATCCTGTCTCGGAGCTCTACGGCCAATTCCGTTGACCTCATGGCTTGGTATTTGCTCTGACATGCACTGTCAACTGTGGGACCTTATATAGACAGGTGTGTGCCTTTCCAAATCATGTCCAATCAATTGAATTTATGACAGCTGGAGTCCAATCAAGTTGTAGAAACATCTCAAGGATGATCAATGGAAACAAGATGCACCTGAGCTCAATTTCAAGTCTTATAGCAAACTTTTCGAATACCTGTGAACATAAGTTATTTCTGTTGAAAATAAATTTCTAAAAACCTGTTTTCACGTTGTCATTATGGGATATTGTGTGTAGATAGATGAGGGAATACAATTATTTCATCAATTTTAGAATACAGTTATACATCCCAGATCATAATTCCAAACTGTATGATTAGTATAATTCATAAAGAATCCATCAACCAGATTTTTAAATCTCTGTTTGCTAAATGTATCATTTTCTGGCAGGCAAGATAGCAGTAATATAAGGGCAATTCCACAAAAAACAGAATTACTCAGAGTTTTCCCTTTAAAATGTATGTCAAACAAAAACATTGATTGCAAACCTCACACATCTATGCACAAGGACTTGTTTTAACAATTTCCACTGAACATTTTACAAAAACACAGGACAATTATTTTACCATGGAATTGCCCATAATCAAACTGGTCCAATGTCTAAAGGTCCAAAGTTTAGCCTCACAGGGTGTCATGCAATCTATGCGTAGTGGGTGCGGAGTCAGGCGCAGGAAGCAGAGGGTAAAGAACAATGTTTTATTCCGGCGCAGGGAAAATGGTCACGCCAAAACACCAGGCGCAAATAACAAGACAGGCCCAAAACCAGGACCCAACCAGTCCGGAGGAAAAAATAAAGGAAATCGCACAAACATGAACAGAGGAAAAATAAGCCCGCACAAAGAGCAGGCGGGCATACCGGCTTAAATAGCCCAACTAAAACCTAAACAAGAAACAGGTGTAACCAATAAGACAAAAACAACAGAAAAGGGAAAAAGGGATCGGTGGCAGCTAGTAGACCGATGACGACGACCACCGAGCGCTGCCCGAACAGGAAGAGGAGCCACCTTCGGTGGGAGTCGTGACACAGACCAATATTTATATTGGTCTCCTTTAACTTCATATTGGCTGGATAAACATGATGGACAGGAGGCTGATCCAATAGGAGAAATTGGAGATGAACAGCACGATTCCTCTTTACAGCAGGACCCTGCATATGTACAGTATGTGGCTAATGATACAATAGTTTAAAGTGTATTGCTAACACAATTATACTTATGTATTTACTTGTTTACTTACTTATTTACATACCTAGCTACTTACTTACTTACTTATTTACTAACTTATTTATGTACTTACTGTATTTTATAAGTGACAGGCGTACATATTCATCACACAGTTTACTATGGATTCTCTTGTGATAATGATGTCACAGTCATGTCCTCTATCTTCACCACAGGGTTGTGTCTGATGGTGGTGATGCTGGCTGTCCTCACTGCTCCCACCACAACTCAAAAACCTGGTAAGAATTTGTATACTAATTTAATTACAATATATTCTACTTCCTGGATTAAACATTCTGAGAATCCCTCCTCAATGTTCCATCTGTATCTCTTTACTCTAGCTCTAGATGACTTTTCAGTGTCAGTCCCTGATGCTCCAATCACGGCATGGTCAGGCTCCTCTGTCTCTCTACCTTGTGAACTCTCACCTCTCTTCAATGCGGAGCCATTGGAGGTGCGCTGGTACCGGTCCGAGAACTCCTACAGCCCTGCCTTGTTGTACAAGGACCACAAGATCCAGGAGACCCCTGTGGACCCCCGGTACAGGGGCAGGGTTTCTCTAACTGGGGGGATGGAGAGAGGGAACGTGTCCCTGACACTGGAGAGGGTGACGGTGGAAGACAGGGGGGAGTATGTGTGCCGTGTCAGCAGCGAACAATGGTTCGATAAGGCCAGTGTCTTCCTCACAGTGAAGGGTAAGTGGCTGGGGACAGGTTCACAGAACATATGCCTTGTCCAATCCTTTCATGGTTGTAACATGACCTCACACCCACCCTTTATATTTTCACTAGTATTAGGTGGTATCCCAGTTCTCTCTGTAGCTGAAGCAAGAGGAGGAGGAGGTCAGGTGAACGTTACCTGTTTATCAGAGGGATGGTCACCACAACCGAAACTTTCATGGAAAAACAAAGAGGGGACAGAGATCAGAAATGAACAAGAAGTACTCAACACCTCTGGTAATTACTTCTAGAATCACTACACAGCTATACTGTATAGGTTTGAGTTGTGGGTCTATTAGCATGTGTATCCTCACCCCTCTCCCTCTATGTGTCAGATCCCCTGGGCTTGGTGAGTGTCAGTAGTTGGCTGCTGAATGCTCCCTCATACTCGGATTGGCTCGCCTGTACAGTCTCTCTGTCTGAGGAGGCGAAGAGAGAGGGCAGGATTCTGCCACATACAGCTGTACCTGGTGAGTTAGTCTCCTACACAAACATCCTACCCACGATCAGATCCCTCTCTCCCCATCCCACAGACACTAGTTTTGTCAGGACCCGGTGCGAGAAACAGTCACTTAATAATTGGCAGAACCCAGAAGATGAGGCAGACACAGCAGTACTAGAGATGGTGGTTTAATGAAAAATGGATATCCTCCAAAATACAACGAAAAATCCACAAAGTGGTAAAAAACAGCAGGGAAAAACAAACCTCAAAAGACTACTCAAATAATAAACAAGAACAAAACCAGAGAACCTCTGGAAAATCCAACAAGAGAAAAGTCTATATAAAACAAGGCTTGGGCTGGGGCTGGGTGCTAACTTACAAACACTGAGCAAGGAACTAAGGAACACACAGGGTTTAAATACTAACAAGGGAATGACTTACAGGTGCAAACAATAATTGGAGCAAGAAAAACAAAAGGTACAAAAAAGGTGCAAGGAGGACATCTAGTGAACAAAACCTAAACAGTCCTGGCCAAAACCTGACAGAATCCCCCCCCTAGGAACGGCTCCTGACGTTCCTACCAGCCTTCTCAGGGTGGAGGACCCTGAACTGACGAATGAGGTCAGGGTCCAGTATGTCCTTGGCAGGAACCCAGGAGCGCTCCTCGGGACCGTAGCCTTCCCAGTCCACCAGATACTGCCAGGACCGCTGCACCCGGCGGGAATCCAGTATCCGGTGTACGGTATAAGCCGACTGGCCTCCGATGACACGGGGCGGAGGGGGAGGTCTGCCTGCCGGGATAAGGGGAGAAAAAACAACAGGTTTTAATAAGGAAATGTGAAATGTGGGATTGATCTTAAGGGATCTGGGTAAGTGCAGGCGAAAAGTAACGGGATTGACTCTCCTGGCAATCTTAAAGGGACCGATGAATCTCTGGGACAGCTTGCGAGACTCCACCCTTAGCGGTAAGTCCTTTGTTGAGAGCCATACTCTCTGGCCGGGGTACAGGGTAGGACCGGGACGGCGACGTCTGTTGGCTTGTCGCTGGTACTGCTGTGAGGAACGCAGAAGATTAAGACGGGCCTTCTTCCACGTAAGCCGACAGCGTCTGATGAACCTCGAGGCTGAAGGCACTCTGACTTCTGCCTCCTGGTCCGGGAACAATAGCGGAGCATAGCCAAACTGACACTCATGCGTAGACATACCAGTGGAGGAGGAGCACAAGGTGTTGTGCGCGTACTCGGCCCAAACAATGAAGGATGACCATGTGGACGGGTTGTTGGAAACCATACATCTGAGGGTGGTTTCCAGCTCCTGATTCATCCTCTCAGTTTGGCCGTTGGACTCCGGATGGTACCCTGAAGATAAACTGGCCGTGGCCCCTATGAGTTGGCAGAAGGCCTTCCAAAACCTTGAGGCGAACTGGGGACCTCTGTCGGAAACCATATCTTGCGGGATACCAAAGACTCAAAACACATGGTTAATCACCAACTCAGCTGTTTCCTTGGCAGAAGGTAATTTGGTCAAGGGAACAAACCTGGCCGCCTTAGAAAACCTGTCGATGATGACTAGGATAGTAGTATTACCATGGGACGGAGGAAGGCCAGTAATAAAGTCCAACGAGATATGGGACCAGGGTCGGTGGGGAATAGATAAAGGGTGAAGGAGTCCTTGAGGGCGGAGGTGAGAAGATTTGCCCTGGCAGCACACGGGACAGGCCTTGACGAAAGTGGCAACGTCTTCTTTTATGGTGGGCCACCAGAACTTACGCTGAATGAACTCCAAGGTGCGACCTACGCCCGGGTGACAGGTGAGGCGAGAGGAGTGCCCCCACAGAAGGACTTGGGATCTTGCTGCCTTGGGAACAAACAACCGATTAGCAGGACCTCCTCCAGGGCCCGGTTCGATGGCTTGAGCTTGTTTCACGGTATCCTCCACTTGCCACGAGATCGGAGCCACGATCTTAGCGGCCGGAAGGACAGTCATGTCAGTATCTTCTCGAATGGCAGGAGAGTAGATTCGTGACAAGGCGTCCGGTTTGAGATTCTTCGACCCGGGTCTATAGGTGAGGATAAACTGAAATCGGTTGAAGAAAAGAGACCATCGAGCTTGTCTGGAGTTCAACCGCTTCGCCTGCTGGATATACTCCAGATTTTTGTGGTCCGTAAGCACTTGAAACAGGTGAGAAGCCCCCTCGAGCCAGTGTCTCCACTCCTTCAATGCCATCTTAAATGCTAGGAGTTCACGATCCCCCACATCGTAATTCCTCTCGGCCGGGGTAAGCCGGTGAGAGAAGAAGGCGCAAGGATGAAGCTTCTTGTCTTCACCCCTCTGAGACAGGACAGCTCCAACCCCAACCTCTGATGCGTCTACCTCCACCACAAAAGGTTCATCCGCCGTTGGTAGTGTCAGGATGGGAGCAGAGAGGATGCGCTGCTTGAGTCCTTGGAAGGCCGTCTCAGCTTCTCTTCCCCACAGAAACCTTGTGTTGCCACCCTTGGTTACAGCTGAGAGAGGGGCTGCCACCGAGCTGAAGTTCTTGATGAACTTGCGGTAAAAGTTGGTGAAGCCCAGGAAACGCAGAACTTCCTTAACGGACTTGGGGGTGGGCCAATCCGCTACCGCCCCTACCTTCTTGGGGTCCATCTGGACTCGACCGGGTTCCACTATAAATCCCAGGAATTGTACTCGAGAGGAATGGAATTCACACTTTTCCGGCTTAACGTACAAATGGCTGTCTAGGAGGCGTTTGAGCACTTGCCTGACATGCTTGGTGTGTTCTTGAAGGGAGCTCGAAAAGATGAGGATGTCATCCAAGTAAACAAATACGAAAATGTTAAGCATATCCCTAAGCACATTGTTTATGAGCGCTTGGAACACAGCCGGGGCGTTGGTCAGGCCGAAGGGCATCACCAAGTATTCGTAGTGACCAGTAGGCGTGTTGAAAGCGGTCTTCCACTCGTCACCGGGTTTGATCCGCACAAGATGGTATGCGTTCCGCAGGTCAAGCTTAGTGAAGACCACTGCTTCCTGGAGCAGCTCAAAGGCTGTGGCCATAAGGGGTAGCGGGTAGCGGTTACGGACGGTTATGGCATTAAGTCCCCGGTAGTCGATGCAAGGACGTAATCCCCCGTCTTTTTTGGCCACAAAGAAAAACCCTGCTCCCGCTGGCGAGGTGGATGGACGCATGAGGCCTGCTGCCAGAGAGTCCTTGATGTAGGTATCCATAGCAGCTCGTTCGGGAGGAGATAGGGAAAAGATCCGACCCCTGGGGGGGCAGGTGCCCGGAAACAGGTCGATGGGGCAATCGTAAGGTCTATGGGGTGGTAGTTTGGTGGCCCTCTGTTTGCTAAATACCGGTTTGAGGTCATGGTAACACTCGGGAACTCGGGACAGGTCGATGGATTCTAGAGACTCGGGAGGGGAACTCTGGGAACTTTGGAAGATACAAGTGGCTTGGCACGTAGGACCCCACTGCTTGATAGTGCCCACAGACCAGTCGATGTGAGGGTTATGGCTGTGAAGCCAGGGGTATCCAAGGACGAGAGGGAACTCGGAACACGAGGTCAGATGAAAGTTCATCACTTCCTGGTGTTGGGAAACTGAAAGTCGCAAGGGGGTAGTGACACGAGTGACAAGTCCAGATCCCAAAGGGCTTCCATCCAACGTAGTAACCCTTATGGGGTCACTTAGAGGTTCAGAGGGAACGCCATTCTCCTTCGCCCAGACACCATCCATGAAGTTACCTGCGGCTCCAGAGTCTACCAAGGCTTGAAGGGGAAGCTCGTGGTTGTCCCAGGAAAGGGTAACTGGAATGAGCAGGCGGGAGTTGGATGGATGGGAGGAGGTTATGTTTCCCGTTACAGTCCTCCCAGGCCTGCACGGGAGAGTGCATTTTCCCTGGAGCCCGGAACACGTGGAGAGGAAATGGCCCGGTTTGCCGCAATATAGACAGCATCGCTCCCTCATCCGGCGGTCTCTCTCAGCCTGGGAGATGCGTCCAACCTGCATGGGTTCCGGTGGAGTCAGCGAGGATAAAAGTGGAGACTCGGAGCTGGGACCGATAGGAGCTAGGGTGAGAGATCTACGGTTGAGCTCTCTCTCTCTCAGACGCTGGTCTATGCGTGAAGCCAACTTGATCAGGGACTCGAGGTTGTCTGGTGGTTCCCGAGTGGCCAGTTCATCTTGGATGGTGTCGGAAAGACCCTTCAAAAAGCACACTGTGAGCGCCTCGTCGTTCCAGCCACTCGCTGCTGCCACCGTGTGGAACTGGATGGCATAGTCCGTCACGCTGCGCCGACCTTGGCGGAGAATCAGGAGCTGTTTGGCTGAGTCAGGACCGCTGGTAGGACCTTGAAACACTCGCTTGAATTCTTCAGCAAAGGTAGAGTAGCTGGCACAGCAGGGACTTTGGGCATCCCACACAGCAGTAGCCCAGGCTAGGGCTTTTTCCGACAGCAGGGTGATGATATATGCTATCTTGGACCGGTCGGTGGGAAACGACGAGGGTTGCAGCTCGAAGGAGAGAGAACATTGGGTGAAAAACCCCTTACAAACACTCGGATCACCTGAGAACCATTGGGGAGGCGGCAGACGAGGTTCAGCCAGGGGGTTAACTGCCACGGGCACTTGAATCTGATGAACTGGAGCAGAAGCGGTTGCAGGAGAAAGTTGATCAGAAATCTGCTTTATGGAAGTCATCATCTCCGACAGAAGTTGAGAATGTCCAGCCAGTAAGGCCTCTTGCTGAACCAGAGCAGCTTCGTGACGTTGGACAGTCCCCTCGTGGTGGGACAGCATGGGAAAAAAGTCCTGGGTACTGGCTGCCTCTGGGTTCATATTAATGGCTCAGTGTTTCTGTCAGGACCCGGTGCGAGAAACAGTCACTTAATAATTGGCAGAACCCAGAAGATGAGGCAGACACAGCAGTACTAGAGATGGTGGTTTAATGAAAAATGGATATCCTCCAAAATACAACGAAAAATCCACAAAGTGGTAAAAAACAGCAGGGAAAAACAAACCTCAAAAGACTACTCAAATAATAAACAAGAACAAAACCAGAGAACCTCTGGAAAATCCAACAAGAGAAAAGTCTATATAAAACAAGGCTTGGGCTGGGGCTGGGTGCTAACTTACAAACACTGAGCAAGGAACTAAGGAACACACAGGGTTTAAATACTAACAAGGGAATGACTTACAGGTGCAAACAATAATTGGAGCAAGAAAAACAAAAGGTACAAAAAAGGTGCAAGGGGGACATCTAATGAACAAAACCTAAACAGTCCTGGCCAAAACCTGACAAGTTTAGAGGAGGATGAACATGTTGAAGAGGTGTCTACAGATTTCTGTTCCTAATTAATTTCACTGTGATGATGTTCTGATGATGTCATGTCTTGAGAGCTTCAGAGGCATTTGATCCATGTTGAGTCTCTGTGTGCAGGAGTCTCCAAAGAGGCCTTCATTGTCACTCTGGTCCTGTTGATCCTGTCTCTGGTCATCATCTGTGCCCTGTGCTCTGTCATCCTGTGGAAGCGAAGAGGTATCTGGATTTCAGTCATATTAGTATTTGTGATTTAATTATAAGAGCAAGATATAACAATAATAATGACCCTGTAGAGAAATGTGTCATAAAATATTTTGTCCATAAAATATTGAAACAATGAAAAAAATATGATATTTTAGGGTCCAGGTGGTCTTCATCCCGAAAGTCCAGAAACCGTTCAGGTAGTGTATTTCATCTGATAAATAAACTAAGAATGAAGACCAGCAGGTAATTGTTTCATTTTGATCTCTGGGTGAAGGCTATACACGCAACTAACTTATTTTTGAGAACCTTTCCATTGACACGAAGCATGATATACACGAAGCATGATATACACGAAGCATGATATACACATATCTCAATAGGATTTGACTCTACTTGTTCCACAATTTAGCTTTTTACAATAACTTCAACCTTCTCCATTCAACAGAGCAAAATAAAACTATTGCAGGTTGTTCACTATCATGATGATATAATTTTATAACTTTGATAATCATTTAGTAGCCTAGTTTTGTATGAATTAAATATTTACGATTAATGAATTGCAGGATAATGACCTAAATGCGCTCTGCTAGGGGCAGAAAGCAAAGAACAGATACCAACTACTGAAGAGATAGCAGCTGGTATAGAAATTAATCTGGAAGGTATTAAGTAATAGGGGGAAAACATTTCTTTACCCTCTAAAATGTGTCATGCCAAAAGTGCAGAAACAGTATCTCATCTGATTTGTGTGATAAATAAACGAAGTGTGAGATGAGTTATGACAACATAAACCATGATGGATTTCATGTTGACATGATTGTGTCTCTATATTTCAAATCAAACTGAGCTAGGACAGGGGCCGGCAGGTAACTGTTTCATTCTGATCTCTGGGTGAAATGCTAATACATGATACTAACTTATTTATGAGGAAACATTCCATTGACACCAAGCATAATATGCACATATCTCAAAAGGGGTTGACTCTCCCTGTTCTACAATTCACATTTTTACAATAACTTTCACCTTTCCATTCAACAGAGACAAAAAACCTAATTGAAGGTAATGTTCACTCGTGATATACTGTATATGATATTATATAACTTTGATAATGTAGTAAACTGTTGAATTTCAATATCACTGAAATGTGCTCCATTAGGGGCAGAAAACACAATCCCGAGACCTACTGACCAGAGAGCAGCTGGAAAAGAAGTGAATCTGGAAGGTATAGTAAAAGGATAAAAAAATGTATTACCTTTTCAATTGTATAATTTGATGATCATTTGTCATAATAAAATTTGGATTCGACTTTCCAAGTTCCACATTCACCTTTTAACTATAACGTTCACCTTTTCCAATCAACAGAGACAAAAAAACTAATTGAAGGTAATGTTCACTCATTATATACTGAAGATGATATATTATAACTTTGATAATGTAGTAACTTGATGAATTTCAATATTACCTAAATGTGCTCCGTTAGGGGCAGAAAACACATTGCCGACACCTCCCAAACAGAAAGCAGCTGGAAAAGAATTGAATCTGGAAGGTAAAGTAATAGGAGAACAAATACAGTTGAAGTCGGAAGTTTACATACACCTTAGCCAACTACATTTAAACTCAGTTTCACAATTCCTGACATTTAACCCATGTAAAAAATTCCTTGTCTTAGGTCAGTTAGGATCACCACTTTATTTTAAGAATGTGAAATGTTATTATAATAGTAGAGAGAATTATTTATTTCAGCTTTTATTTCTTTCATCACATTCCCCGTGGGTCAGAAGTTACACTCAATTGGTATTTGGCAGCATTGCCTTTAAATTGTTTAACTTGGGTCAAATGTTTTGGGTAGCCTTCCACAAGCTTCCCACAATAAGTTGGGTGAATTTTGGCCCATTCCTCCTGACAGAGCTAGTGTAACTGAGTCAGGTTTGTAGGCCTCCTTGCTCACACATGCTTTTTCAGATCTGCCCACAAATGTTCTGTAGGATTGAGGTCAGGGCTTTGTGATGGCCACTCCAATACCTTGACTTTGTTGTCCTTAAGCCATTTTGCCACAACTTTGGAAGTATGCTTGGGGTCATTGTCCATTTGGAAGACCCATTTGCGACCAAGCTGTAACTTCTTGACTGACGTCTTGAGATGTTGCTTCAATATATCCACATAATTTCCCTTCCTCATGACGCCATCTATTTTGTGAAGTGCACCAGTCCCTCCTGCAGCAAAGCACCCCCACAACATGATGCTGCCACCCCCGTGCTTCACGGTTGGGATGGTGTTCTTCGGCTTGCAAGCCTCCCCCTTTTTCCTACAAACATAACGATGGTCATTATGGCCAAACAGTTCTATATTTGTTTCATCAGACCAGAGGACATTTCTCCAAAAAGTACAATCTTTGTCCCCATGTGCAGTTGCAAACCGTAGTCTGGCTTTTTTATGGCGGGTTTGGAGCAGTGGCTACTTCCTTGCTGAGCGGCCTTTCAGCTTATGTCGATATGGGACTTGTTTTACTGTGGATATAGATACTTTTGTACCTGTTTCCTCCAGCATCTTCACAGGGTCCTTTGCTGCTGTTCTGGGATTGAATTGCACTTTTCGCACCAAAGAACGTTCATCTCTATGAGACAGAATTCGTCTCCTTCATGAGCAGTATGACGGCTGCGTGGTCTCATGGGTGTTTATACTTGCGTACTATTGTTTGTACAGATGAACGTGGTACTTTCAGGCATTTGGAAATTGCTCCCAAGGATGAACCAAACTTGTGGAGGTCCACAATTTCTATTCTGAGGTCTTGGCTGATTTCTTTTGATTTTCCCATGATGTCAAGCAAAGAGGCACTGAGTTTGAAGGTAGGCCTTGAAATACATCCACAGGTACACCTCCAATTGACTCAAATTATGTCAATTAGCCTATCAGAAGCTTCTAATGCCATGACATCATTTTCTGGAATTTTCCAAGATGTTTAAAGGCACAGTTAACTTATTGTATGTAAACTTCTGGCCCGCTGGAATTGTGGTACAGCTGAATTATAAGTGAAACAATCTGTCTGTAAACAATTGCTTGAAAAATTACTTGTGTCATGCACAAAGTAGATGTCCTAATCGACTTGCCAAAACTAGAGTTTGTTAACAAGAAATTTGTGGAGTGGTTGAAAAACGAGTTTTAATGACTCCAAACTAAGTGTATGTAAACTTCCGACTTCAACTGTATGCTAACCTTTTAATTGTATAATTTGATGAAATTTTGACGTAATCGCAATAGGATTTGAATGTCCCAATTCCACATTCACCTCTTTACAATAACTTTCACCTTTTCCATTCAACAGAGACAAAAAACATAATTGAATGTAATGTTCACTCATGATATACTGTCTATGATATAACTTTGATAATGTAGTAACCAGATTCATTTCAATATTACCTAAATGTGCTCCATTAGGGGCAGAAAACACAGTAATAGGAGAACAAATATATTACCCTTTTATTTGTATATTTTGATGATAATTATACATAATCGTAAATTGATTTTACTGTCCCAGTTCCACATTGACCTTTTTACAATAACGTTCACCTTTTCCATTCAACAGAGACAAAAAAACTAATTGAATGTAATGTTCACTCATGATATACTGTATATGATATAACTTTGATAATGTAGTAACCAGATTCATTTCAATATTACCTAAATGTGCTCCATTAGGGGCAGAAAACACAGTAATAGGAGAACAAATATATTACCCTTTTATTTGTATATTTTGATGATAATTATACATAATCGTAAATTGATTTTACTGTCCCTGTTCCACATTCACCTTTTTACAATAACTTTCACCTTTTCCATTCAACAGAGACAAAAAAACGAATTGAACGTAGTCATTATATACTGAATATGATATATTATAACTTTGATAATGTAGTAACCTGATGAATTTCAATATTACCTAAATGTGCTCCGTTAGGGGCAGAAAACACAGTGCTGACCCCTCCCATACAGAAAGCAGCTGAAAAAGAATTGAATCTGGAAGGTATAGTAAAATAATAAAAAATGTATTACCTTCTTAAAACTTCTTATGGCTTAGATCCCGCTAACGGGATCGATATGACAACAGCCAGTGAAAGTGCAGGGCGCCAAATTCAAACAGAAATCTCATAATTAAAATTCCTCAAACATACAAGTATTTTACACCCTTTTAAAGATTAACTTGTTGATAATCCCACCACAGTGTCCGATTTCAAAAAGGCTTTACGACGAAAGCACACCAAACGATTATGTTAGGTCAGTACCTAGTCACAGAAAAACACAGACATTTTTCCAGCCAAAGAGAGGAGTCACAAAAAGCAGAAATAGAGATAAAATTAATCACTAACCTTTGATGATCTTCATCAGATGACACTCATAGGACTTCATGTTACACAATACATGTATGTTTTGTTCGATGAAGTTCATATTTATATCCAAAAATCTCAGTTTACATTGGCGGGTTACGTTCAGTAATGTTTTGCTTCCAAAACATCCAGTGATTTTGCAGAGAGCCACATGAATTTACAGAAATACTCATTATAAATGTTGATGAAAATACAAGTGTTATGCATGGAACTTTAGATAAACTTCTCCTTAATGCAACCGCAGTGTCAGATTTCAAAAAAGCTTTACTGAAAAAGCACACCATGCAATAATCTGAGTACGGCGCTCATACACAAAAACAAGCCATACAGATATCCGCCATGTTGTGGAGTCAACATAAGTCAGAAATAGCATTATAAATATTCACTTACTTTGATGATCTTCATCAGAATTCACTCCCAGGAATCCCAGTTCCACAATAAATTTTTGTTTTGTTCAATAAAGTCCATAATTTATGTCCAAATACCTCCTTTTTGTTCGCGCCTTGAGTTCACAAATCCAAATTCACGATGCGCATGCCAGACGAAAAGTCAAAAAATTCCATTACAGTTCGTAGAAACATGTCAAACGATGTATAGAATCAATCTTTAGGATGTTTTTAACATAAATCTTCAATAATGTTTCAACCGGAGAATTATTTTGTCTTTAGAAATGCGATGGAACGCAGCTACCTCTCACGGGAGCACGCCTGAATGAGCTCATGGCACTCTGCCAGACACCTGACTCAATCAGCTCTCATTCCCCCCCACTTCACAGTAGAAGCCTCAAACAAGGTTCTAAAGACTGTTGACATCTAGCGGAAGCCTTAGGAAGTGCAATCGGACCAAATTTACACTGTATCTTGGATAGGCAAAGAGTTGAAAAACTACAAACCTCAGATTTCCCACTTCCTGGTTGGATTTTTTCTCAGGTTTTTGCCTGCCATATGAGTTCTGTTATACTCACAGACATCATTCAAACAGTTTTAGAAACTTCAGAGTGTGTTCTATCCACATCTACTAATAATATGCATATCTTAGCTTCTGGGCCTGAGTAGCAGGCAGTTTACTCTGGGCACCTTATCCATCCAAGCT
Organism: Salvelinus namaycush; assembly: GCF_016432855.1. Classification (NCBI taxonomy): domain Eukaryota; kingdom Metazoa; phylum Chordata; class Actinopteri; order Salmoniformes; family Salmonidae; genus Salvelinus; species Salvelinus namaycush. The sequence goes on from NC_052314.1 coordinate 53,328,578, forward strand.
ACTCAATACTGCCACCCAGCCATAAGAAGTTAATTAATTGTATAATTTGATGATCATTTGTCATAATCACATTTGGATTTGACTGTCCCAGTTCCAAATTCACCTTTTCCATTCAACAGAGATAAAAAACCTAATTGAATGTAATGTTTGCTCATGATATACTGTATATGATATAATATTACTTTGTTAATGTAGTAACCTGATGAATTTCAAAATTACCTAAAGGTGCTCCGTTAGGGGCAGAAAACACAGTGCTGACACCTACTGAACAGAGAGCAGATGGAAATGAATTGAATCTGGAAGGTAAAGTAAAAGAATAAAAAATGTATTACCTTCTTAATTCTATTATTTGATGATCATTTGTCACAATCACATTTGGATTCGACTTTCCCAGTTCCACATTCACCTTTTAACTATAACATTCACCTTTTCCAATCAACAGAGACAAAGAAACGAATTGAAGGTAATGTTCACTCATTATATACTGAATATGATATATTATAACTTTGATAATGTAGTAACCTGATGAATTTCAATATTACCTAAAGGTGCTCCGTTAGGGGCAGAAAACACAGTGCTGACACCTACTGAACAGAGAGCAGATGGAAATGAATTGAATCTGGAAGGTAAAGTAATAGGAGAACAAATATATTTCCCTTTTCGTTATATATTTTGATGATAATTTCACATATTCGCGATAGGATTTGACTGTCCCTTTTCCACATTCACCTTTTTACAATAACTTTCACCTATTCCATTCAACAGAGACAAAAAAACGAATTGAAGGTAATGTTCACTCATTATATACTGAACATGCTATATTATAACTTTGATAATGTAGTAACCTGATGAATTTCAATATTACCTAAATGTGCTCCGTTAGGGGCAGAAAACATAGTGCCGACACCTACCGAACAGAAAGCAACTGAAAAAGATTTGAATCTGGAAGGTATAGTAAAAGAATAAAAAATGTATTACCTTCTTAATTCTATTATTTGATGATCATTTCTCATAATCACATTTGGATTCGACTTTCCCAGTTCCACATTCACCTTTTAACTATAACGTTCACCCTTTTCCAATCAACAGAGACAAAGAAACGAATTGAAGGTAATGTTCACTCATTATATACTGAATATGATATAATATAACTTTGATAATGTAGTAACCTGATGAATTTCAATATTACCTAAAGGTGCTCCGTTAGGGGCAGAAAACACAGTGCTGACACCTACTGAACAGAGAGCAGATGGAAATGAATTGAATCTGGAAGGTAAAGTAATAGGAGAACAAATATATTTCCCTTTTCGTTATATATTTTGATGATAATTTCACATATTCGCGATAGGATTTGACTGTCCCTTTTCCACATTCACCTTTTTACAATAACTTTCACCTTTTCCATTCAACAGAGACAAAAAAACGAATTGAAGGTAATGTTCACTCATTATATACTGAACATGCTATATTATAACTTTGATAATGTAGTAACCTGATGAATTTCAATATTACCTAAATGTGCTCCGTTAGGGGCAGAAAACATAGTGCCGACACCTACCGAACAGAAAGCAACTGAAAAAGATTTGAATCTGGAAGGTATAGTAAAAGAATAAAAAATGTATTACCTTCTTAATTCTATTATTTGATGATCATTTGTCATAATCACATTTGGATTCGACTTTCCCAGTTCCACATTCACCTTTTAACTATAACGTTCACATTTTCCAATCAACAGAGACAAAGAAACGAATTGAAGGTAATGTTCACTCATTATATACTGAATATGATATATTATAACTTTGATAATGTAGTAACCTGATGAATTTTAATATTACCTAAAGGTGCTCCGTTAGGGGCAGAAAACACAGTGCTGACCTACTGAACAGAGAGCAGATGGAAATGAATTGAATCTGGAAGGTAAAGTAATAGGAGAACAAATATATTTCCCTTTTCGTTATATATTTTGATGATAATTTGACATATTTGCGATAGGATTTGACTGTCCCTTTTCCACATTCACCTTTTTACAATAACTTTCACCTTTTCCATTCAACAGAGACAAAAAAACAAATTGAAGGTAGTCATTGTATATGATATAATAGAACTTTGATAATGTAGTAACCTGATTCATTTTAATACTACCTAAATGTGCTCCGTTAGGGGCAGAAAACACAGTGAAGACTCTTACCGAACAGAGAGCACCTGGTAAAGAAGTTAATCTGAAAGGTGAAATTATACTGGGGGGGGGGGGATGCATTACCCTCTAAATTGTATAATTTACAGTGTTTACATTGTTCATAAAACTAAGTCTGTTGACATGTTGGAGTGCATTTAACCATTTATAATTCATACAATTTTTGGAACAGTTGAAATACAGGATACTCACAATTTGCTTTTTTAAATGCAGATTGGCACAATGTGAAAGGATTCAAAGGTTTAAAAAAAATCACAGTAGGTCAGGAACATTGTATGTTCATTAGATTATTACTTTATACAGGTAACAGCCAAATTAAAGGAAACCAACAAAGTGTCTTAATAGGGTGTTGAGCCACCACGAGCTGCCAGGACAGCTTCAATACTCATTGGCATAGATTCTACAAGTGTCTGGTGCTCTCTTGTTAATGGTGGTGGAAAACGCTGTCTCAGGTGCCGCTCCAGAATCACTCATAAGTGTTCAATTGAGTTGAGATCTAGTGACTGAGATGGCCATGGAATATGGTTTACATTGTTTTCATGATCATCAAACCATTGTGACCACTCGTGCCCTATGGGGGAAGTGTCATTCTGTAAGAGACCCCTCCCATCAGGATAGAACTGGTTCACCATAGGTTGAAGGTGATCACTCAGAATGGATGTGTAGTTATTGGCATTTACCTGGCCCTCTAAGGGGTTGAGTGGACCTAAACCATGCCAGGAAAAAGCACCCCACACCCTAACAGATCCACCAGAAACCTCATTTACTCAAGTGTTTCCTTATTTTTGGCAGTTACCTGTAGGTCCACATTATCTGAAATCCTTACCAATCCATCCCATCATATTGTTTGAATGAAAGAAATCTTGTCTTTCTATTTCCCCCAGAGAACATCATTCTGGATGGAAAGACTGCGCACCCTGCTATTAGAGTCAATCAAGGAAAGCGTGCTAGTTACATTAAAGAAAAAGATACAGAAAAACCCTCTGTTAGAATGCATCTCCATGTATTTTCTCAAGAGAGTTTCAGTTCAGGACGACACTATTGGGAAGTGAAGGTAAAGGATCAATCAACAAAAAAACTGTCCTGCTATGTTGGTGTGGCCAGAGAAAATGTTGAGAGAAGACCTATTGTTCCTTTAACTCCACAGAATGGTTTTTGGATTCTTTCTTTTGATAAAGAAAAAGGTTTCCATGTCAATACTGACCCTCAATCACCAATAACTGTGGCAGAGCTCACTACTGTGGGAGTGTTTCTAGACTGTGACAGACACACTCTGTCTTTTTATAATGTTGATACAGAGTCACTTCTTTACACTTTTACTGATGTGAAGACATCAAACTACTTTCCTGTGTTCAGTCTGGGACAACGTGACAGATACACAATAAGAATAATTTGAATTGCATACCAAAACCATTTTCACACCACTGAGCCAAGTCGAGCTGTACTACGCTGGCCTGGTTAGTATAGGGTGGGGCAGCACGATAGTGTCAAAAGGGTCTGAGATGCAGGTGAAATTCATGTCAAATGAGACATGCATTATACACATTTTGTGTTGTTCAGTGATTCCCAGTTGTAAATGTGTGTATCTTTTTCCCAAAAAGTTTTCAGACTACACAAGAAAAATAGCACTAGTAATGGCGTCTTTTGGAAGACAGTAACTCCGCCATGGTTCGTTGAACAAACCCTATTGGAAAATGAATGTCGTTTTTTGTCGATTTTTGGGATAAAAGTTGAAAATAAGGTCTGTGGTAAACGCAGGCTTATGAGCTAATCTTCATCAGCTAAAGTCACTTCGATTTTTTTTAAGCATTTATTTAATCAGACAAAACACAAAGGCTTAATTCATAACGTTCCTATTAACTGATGGATATTATCTCAGATCATAATGTATATCATCTCCAAAGCCTGTGTTAACCTCAGACGTTATTTTCTACATTTATCCCAAAACCCTATTCTTTCCCCCTAAGAATGGCTGAACGAACCAAACGACTACAAATTGACGAGTGTTATATAATCAACAAAAAATATGTAACTTTTTTTCAACCTGTAGCTAGATTATGAATGTATTCTGTGAGGCTACTGTAATACAAGTTAGCAATATCCTTTGCATTCTTCAGTTCTGTTAAAATGTTGTTGTGTTGTTGAATGTACTGAACAAAAATATAAATGCAACAATTTCAAAGATGTTACTTAGTTACAGTTCATATCAGGAAATATGTCAATTGAAATACATTCATTAGGCCCTAATCTATGGATTTCACATGACTGGAATACAGATATGCATCTGTTAGTCAAATACCTTAAAAAGGGTAGGGGCGTGGATCAGAAAACCTGTCAATATCTGGTGTGACCACCATTTGCCTCATGCAGCGCGACACATCTCCTTCGCATAGAGTTGATCAGGCTGTTGATTGTGGCCTGGGGAATGTTGTCCCACTCCTCTTCAATGGCAGTGCGATGTTGCTGGATATTGGCGGGAACTGGAACACGCTGTCGCCGATCCAGAGCATCCCAAACTCAATGGGTGACATGTCTGGTGAGTAAGTAGGCCATGGAAGAACTGGGACAAGATCCTGAGGCACATTGTCGTGCCATTCATCCGCCGCCATCACCTTGTTTCAGCATGTTCATGCACGTCGCAAGGATCTGTACACAATTCTTGGAAGCTGAAAATGTCCCAGTTCACCCATATCGCTTTGGATAGAATTGTCTGCTAAATGGCATACATATTACTCTAAAACATTTGAAGGATAGCCCAACCTCTTTCCCTCTTGGGTGCATAGCCAATATTGAACCTGACTTCAACTTTCCTCAAAATGCTATGCTGCAGGATGACACATGCTCTAAAGTGCCTTTTAAGATCCTTAAAAAATGTACATATACACTACCGTTCAACATTTGAGTCGCTTAGAAATGTCCTTATTTTGGAAAGAAAAGCATTTTTTTGTCATTAAAATGACATCAAATTGATCATAAATACAGTGTAGACATTGTTAATGTTGTAAATTACTATTGTAGCTGGAATCGGCTGATCTACATAGGCGTAGAGGCCCATTATCAGCAACTCCTGTGTTCCAATGGCACGTTGTGTTAGCTAATCCTAGTTTATCATTTTAAAAGGCTAATTGATCATTAGAAAACCCTTTTGCAATTATGTTAGCACAGCTGAAAACTGTAAAAAAAAAAAACTGGCCATCTTTAGACTAGTTCCGTATCTGGAGCATCAGCATTTGTAGGTTTGATTACAGACTCAAAATGGCCAGAGAAAAAAAAGCACTTTCTTCTGAAACTCATCAGTCTATTCTTGTTCTGAGAAATGAAGGTTATTTCATGCGATAAATTGCCAAGATACTGAAAATCTCGTACAACTCTGTGTACTACTCCCTTCACAGAACAGCGGAAACTGGATCTAACTAGAATAGAAAGAGGAGTGGGAGGCCCTGGTGCACAACTGAGCAAGAGGACATGTACATTAGACTGTATAGTTTGAGAAACAGACGCCTCACAAGTCCTCAACTAGCAGCTTCATTAAATAGTACCCGCAAAACACCAGTCTCACTGTCAACAGTGAAGAGGCGACTCCTGGATGCTGGCCTTCGAGGCAGAGTTGCAACGGAAAAAACAATATCTCAGACAGGCCAATAAAAATAAAATATTAAGATGGGCAAAAGATTACAGACACTGAACAGAGGAATTCTGCCAAGAATGCTTGATTCTCATGGTCAGAGTTCTTTTGGTGCCTTTTGGCAAACTCCAAGCGGGCTGTCATGCGCTTTTTACTGAGGGGTGTCTTCCGTCTGGCCACTCTACCATAAAGGCCTGATTGGTGGAATGCTGCAGAGATGGTGGTCTTTCTGGAAGGTTCTCCCTTCTCCACAGAGAAACTCTGAAGCGCTGTCAGAGTGACAATCAGGCTCTTGGTCACCACCCTGAATGCTCAGTTTGGCAGGGCGGCCAGCTCTAGGAAGAGTCTTGGTGGTTCCAAACTTCTTCCATTTAAGAATGATGGAGGCCACTGTGTTTTTGGGGACCTTCAATGCTGCAGAAAAAGTTTTGTACTCTTCCCCAGATCTGTGCCTCTACACAATCCTGTTTCTGAGCTCTATCGACAATTCCTTCGACCTCATGGCTTGGTTTTTGCTCTGACATGCACTGTCAACTGTGGGACCGAATATAGACAGGTGTGTGCTTTTCCAAATCATGTCCAATCAATTGCATTTACCACAGGTGGACTCAAATCAAGTTGAATAAACATCTCAAGGATGATCAATGTAAACAGGATGCACCTGAGCTCAATTTCGAGTCATATAACAACAGGTCTGAATACTTATATAAATAATTTCAGTTTTTTATTTGTAATAAATGTGCAAAAATGTCTAAACTTGTTTTCACTTTGTCATTATGGGGTATCGGTCCCTCTCTTTGTTCGGGCGGCGTTCGGCGGTCGACGTCACCGGTCTTCTAGCCATCGCCGCTCCACCTTCCATTTTCCATTTGTTTTGTCTTGTTTTCCCGCACACCTGGTTTACATCCCCTCTTTACTCTACGTGTTTATTATCCTCTGTTCCCCCCATGTCTGTGTGTGGTATTGTTCGTTCGTTACGTGTGTGACGCTACAGGCTGGTTTTGCGCCGTGTATTGTTGTAACACGTGGTTTTGTTATTTGTACCTATTTGTGCGCTATCGCTTTTTTCCTTGGGCCAGAGTGTTGCGACGCAGTTGCGTCCGGCTGTTTTCCTCTGCCTGAATAAAGTGTGCCTGTTCACTCATCTCTGCTCTCCTGCACCTGACTTCCTTCGACGAGTTGCGCACACTCTGACAGATAAATATTTTCAATGGAGGATACATACAATGCCTAGTGAAAGTATTCACATTCTGCTGTCTTAAAATTTAATCTAAAAAGGAAATAAATATACAACCTACTCCACATTTTAAAAGTGAAAGAAAATCATATAAACATTTCTAAATGAATAAAAAAACTCAAACCAATAACATGTTGTAATGCTCTGTATTTATTTTCTTAGTCAACCTTGTGTTCGTTGTGTCAATCAACCTGTTTCGTTGTGTTCTTGAACGTAGCCCTCTTTCATTGTGTTCTTGAACGTAGCCCTGTCTTTAATTTGTTTTCATTGATTTCACCTGTGTTAGTTACTCACCTGGTCTCATCAGCTCCTTATTTAGTTCAGTTCATTCTGTTTGTGCCTTTGTGAGGTATTGTTCGTTTTGACTCCACTAAGCCTTTTCCTAGCTTGTTTGTGAGAACCAGTTATAGCCTTCAGTCCTAGTTTTGATTCATCTGCCTGTTTGCCTACCTGTGTATGAGCATTGCCTGCCTGTGACCACGTTTCCTGCTTCTGCAAAGGTGAAATCAACACCTGCTGCGCTCTGCATGTGAATCTACACTTTTTTATCCCTGAGTATTCATTACACATGTGTTGATTGTACATGTCTTCATACATACTTGGTGGAAGCACCTTTGATAGCCATCACAGCTGTGAATCATTTAGAATAAAATTCTACTTCGCACAACTGTTAGGGCAACATATATCCATTGTTTTTCTCAAAATTGCTAGAGCTCTGTAAATTTGGTTGGGAGTCATTGATGGACAGCAATATTTAAACAGATTTTAAGCAAATTTAAATCAGGACTGAGACTTGACCACTGAGGAACACTCAACACCTCTTGGAAAGTCATTATGTTCTGTCTTTGTCATTAACATTTGTGTAATTGTCCCACTGAATAATACAACTATCACAGGGTCAGATTTTCACTGTTTACATGGACTTTGGAGTGGATTACACATTGGTTGTATGACCTAATGGTTTGAGCTTTGAGACACAACGTGGAATTGAATCAAACGACCAGGGTCACATTAAGGGATGTGCAACATTCTGAAAAATGCTCCCTGTGTTTAATGGCGCAATAGATGAAACTTCTTCTAATACCTGCAATTATGATGATATTGTTATCACAGTGATGTTCTGATCTTTTTGACAGGAGTGTCGCTGAGTTTGATACTGGCAGCTCTCACAGTCCTCATGGCAGCTCAAAGTCCTGGTGAGCATATCAACTGTTTGCTAGTTTCAAAAGCTCCTATTTCTTCCATATACATATTGTTTAGTAACACTTATCCTCTTCATAATCCATAAGCATATGTATGCCTTATGAGCAATACATAATGAATTACAATGCACCACACAGGTAGTAATAACTGCTCATCAACATCTATAACCATAGTCATAGAGGATTCAGATCAGGCTTTATAAAGCCTTGTGGAGCAATGTGTTATAATGCCCTATTAAATGTATTTGCACTTCCTCTTACAAGCACTACATCTCCCTCCTACCCCAGCGGTCTTCACCTTGTGGTTCCCTCATGTTCCGGTCTTGACCCGGTAGAAGTCCTCTATCTCTATCCTCTCTTTAATGCTGAGAGATTGGAGGTGCACTGGTACTGGTCCGGTGACTTCAGCTGACCTGCCTTGTTGTAAACCCAGCAAAAAAAGAAACGTCCTCACTGTTATCTGCGTTTATTTTCAGCAAACTTAACATGTGTAAATATTTGTATGAACATAACAAGATTCAACAACTGAGACATGGACTGAACAAGTTCCACAGACATGTGACTAACAGAAATTGAATAATGAGTTCCTGAACAAAGGGGGGGGGGGGTCAAAATCAAAAGTAACACTCAGTATCTTGTGTGACTGAGATCCGGGCTCTTCGTTGGCCATGGCAGAACACTGACATACTGTCTTGCAGGAAATCACGCACAGAATGAGCAGTATAGCTGGTGGCATTGTCATGCTGGAGTGTCATGTCAGGATGAGCCTGCAGGAAGGGTACCACATGAGGGAGGAGGATGCCTACCCTGTAACGCACAGTGTTGAGATTGCCTGCAACAACAACAAGCTCAGTCCGATGATGCTGTGACTCACCGCCCCAGACCATGACGGACCCTCCAATGACCATCACCCCTGGTGAGACAAAACTGCGACTCGTCAGTGAAGAGCACTTTTTGCCAGTCCTGTCTGGTAAAGCGACAGTGGGTTTGTGCCCATAGGCGACGTTGTTGCCAGTGATGTCTGGTGATGAACTGCCTTACAACAGGCCTACAAACCCTCAGTCCAGCCTCTATCAGCCTATTGCGTACAGTCTGAGCACTGATGGCGGGATTGTGCGTTCCTGGTGTAACTCGCGCAGATGTTGTTGCCATCCTGTACCTGTCCCGCAGGTGTGATGTTCGGATGTACCGATCCTGTGCAGGTGTTGTTACACGTGGTCTGCCACTACGAGGACGATCAGCGGTCCGTCCCGTCTCCCTGTAGCGCTGTCTTATGCGTCTCACAGTACGGACATTGCAATTTATTGCCCTGGCCACATCTGCAGTCCTCATGCCTCCTTGAAGCATGCCTAAGTTCACGCAGATGAGCAGGGACCCTGGGATTCTTTCTCTTGGTGTTTTCCAGAATCAGTAGAAAGGCCTCTTTAAGTTTTCATAACTGTGACCTTAATTGCCTGCCGCCTGTAAGCTGTTAGTGTCTTAATGACCGTTCCACAGGTGCATGTTCATTAATTGTTTATGGTTCATTGAACAGGCATGGGAAACAGTTTTTAAACAATTTATAAAGTTATTTGGATTTTTACGAATTATCTTTGAAAGACAGCGTCCTGAAAAAGGGAGGTTTCTTTTTTTGCTGAGTTTATAAAGATGACATGATCCAGGAGGGCCCTGTGGACCCCGGGTATAGTATGTGTGCTGTGTCAGCTGCACACAGTGGTATGAAAAGGCCAGTGTCTTCCTCACAGTAAAGGGTAAGGGACTGAAGACTGCACTATGCTTGTGTAGACAATGTGGAATGGGTAGCTACAGTGCCATCAGAAAGTATTCACACCCAATGACTTTTGGCACATTTTGTTGTATTATAGCCTGAATTTTAAATGGTTTTAAATTAGATGTTGTGTCACTGATCTATACACAATAACCCATAATGTCAAAGTGGAATTATGTTTTTAGAAATGTTTACAAATTAATGAAAAATTAAAAGCTCAAATGTCTTGAGTCATTAACTATTCAAACCTTTTGTTATGGCAATCCTAAATATGTTCAGGAGTAAAAGTGTGCTAAATTAGTCTCATAGTAAGTTGCATGGACTCACTCTGTGTGCCAGAATAGTGTTTAAATTGCTTTTTAAATCACTACACCATCTCTGTACCCAACACATACAGCTATATGTATGGTCCCTTAGTCGAGCAGTGAATTTCAAGCACAGATTAGAGCACAAAGAACATGGAGGTTTTCCAATGGAATGCAAAGGGCACCTATTGGCAGACATTGAATATCCCTTTGAGCATTGTGCAATTATTAATTACACTTTGGATGGTGTATCAATACACCCAGTCACTACAAAGATACAGGCATTCTTCCTAACTCAGTTGACGGAGAGGAAGGAAACCGCTCAGGGATTTCACCATGAGGCCGATGGTGATTTAATTTTTTCTTTACAGTGTTTAATTGCTGTGGTAGGAGATAACTGAGGATGGATCAACAACATTGTAGATGATCCAGAATAATAAATAACACAAATGACAGGGTGAAAAGGAAGCCTGTACATAATACACATATTTTAAAACATGCGTTGTGTCTTTGGCATCATTAAAACTGAAGACTTATTTATCAAATTACTCTCTGTAATTATTATTACGCGATTAAACTGATTAATCATGTAACTGTAATTAACTAGGAAGTCGGGGCACCAAGGAAAATATTCAGATTACAAAGTTATAATTTTCCTAATATAACTTTCAGATATTTTAATATCTGCTCAATTAGTCTTCGAATTAATGAATGATTATTTACCTCACGTTAGTCTCATTCCAAACGTCGTAAAATGTTGGTTATCTGCACAAACCCAGTCTTCACTATGAGTCATCCATACATCAATTGTCTTAAAATCATTTATTTATTAACTAAGTAATTCACAGAAATGCATAACACAAACACACAAAGTAGATGGTTACAAAGAAATGATAGCGGATGTGCCCTAGTGGGCTAAACCGGCATGGTGGCTTGTTAGACGAGAGGGGAGTGGGGGTCAGCTGAGAAGTCACTACAGAGTTGATAACTTTAAAAATGTAAATGCTAATTCTTTGTACATGAACCCTCACTCATTCGCGAACAATTGCAATCAATGTATATATTTACGCTCAGTGTGTCGTCGGGATCTCTGTTGAAAAGTTTGTTTCTGTTGGAGAGTTTGTCCGCCCTCTCTCTCTGTCGTGGTTAGAACGGATAGTTCAGAGTGACATTCATTCATGTCGTTATAGGATAGATGTTTCGGCGGTTGTCGGTCATCGCGTTCAATGATACCGAATTCCTAGCTGCAGACAAGTAATTAATATCAATCAATCAATCAAGTTTATTTTATATAGCCCTTCGTACATCAGCTGATATCTCGAAGTGCTGTACAGAAACCCAGCCTAAAACCCCAAACAGCAAGCAATGCAGGTGTAGAAGCACGGTGGCTAGGAAAAACTCCCTAGAAAGGCCAAAACCTAGGAAGAAACCTAGAGAGGAACCAGGCTATGAGGGGTGGCCAGTCCTCTTCTGGCTGTGCCGGGTGGAGATTATAACAGAACATGGCCAAGATGTTCAAAATGTTCATAAATGACGAGCATGGTCAAATAATAATCAGGAATAAATGTCAGTTGGCTTTTCATAGCCGATAAATAAGAGTTGAAAACAGCAGGTCTGGGACAGGTAGGGGTTCCATAACCGCAGGCAGAACAGTTGAAACTGGGACAGCAGCAAGGCCAGGTGGACTGGGGACAGCAAGGAGTCTTCATGCCCGGTAGTCCTGACGTATGGTCCTAGGGCTCAGTTCCTCAGAGAGAGAGAAAGAAAGAGAGAAGAAGAGAATTAGAGAGAGCCAAGATGTTCAACATTTTCATAAATGACAAGCATTGTCAAATAATAATCAGGAATAAATGTCAGTTGGCTTTTCATAGCCGATCATTAAGAGTTGAAAACAGCAGGTCTGGGACAGGTAGGGGTTCCATAACTGCAGGCAGAACAGTTGAAACTGGAACAGCAGCAAGGCCAGGTGGACTGGGGACAGCAAGGAGTCATCATGCCCAGTAGTCCTGACGTATGGTCCTAGGGCTCAGGTCCTCCGAGAGAGAGAAAGAAAGAGAGAAGGAGAGAATTAGAGAGAGCATACTTAAATTCACACAGGACACTGGATAAGACAGGAGAAGTACTCCAGATATAACCAACTGGCCCTAGCCCCCCGACACATAAACTACTGCAGCATAAATACTGGAGGCTGAGACAGGAGGGGTCAGGAGACACTGTGGCCCTATCCGATGATACCCCCGGACAGGGCCAAACAGGAAGGATATAACCCCACCCACTTTGCCAAAGCACAGCCCCCGCACCACTAGAGGGATATTTTCAACCACCAACTTACAATCCTGAGACAAGGCCGAGTATAGCCCACAAAGATCTCCACCACAGCACAAACCAAGGGGGGGGCGCCAACCCAGACAGGAAGATCACGTCAGTAACTCAACCCACTCAAGTGACGCACCCCTCCTAGGGACGGCATGAAAGAGCACCAGTAAGCCAGTGACTCAGCCCCTGTAATAGGGTTAGAGGTAGAGAATCCCAGTGGAGGGGAACCGGCCAGGCAGAGACAGCAATATCAAAGACTTGTTCTTATTCTGTCGGTATCGATAGTCTAAGAGTTTAACCACATGATATGGTTAAAAGATTCAGCCATCTACTCAAACCTTGGCCCTCTCGTTATCGAGGTAAGCTGGTCTAGTGATAGAAAACCCGGGTGGGGGTTTTATTCGGAAGAGCAGAAAAGGTCCTGTCCCAGGACGCCAGACCATAACTGTGCTCATGGGCGATCCTCTGACTAGGTAAACTCCAAAGGGAATTGGAGTTTCCTTCATTAAACAGTCCAAAATCACATTACACGATTTCACAAACAGTTCCATCCTCACTCATTCATTTTATACAACAATTAGATGTAAGCCTCTTATCTGAGGCTATTGTATAAACAGTGTTATGGTAAAGTGGCCGTATTGTCTCCCATGAGTTTCACAAAATTGTACCAAACGGACCAGTTCGTAGCTAGATTCTTCACCGATCTTTTATATCTCCCCCAGAACATAAATGTCGTTCGGTTCCTCAGTTCTGTGAGGTGGAAGAAATTCCTTTGTTCTCTCTATGAAACTCACTCTCTCTCTACTGTGGCCATGAGGAGATAATCTCCTCCAGTAATTATGACCTCTCTGACCACAGCAGCCTGGGTGTAGGAGACAGGGGGGATGGGGGATGGTGCATAGACAAGGGCTGGTGCAGAGGGAAAGGGGGGGGAGTAGTGCTCGCTGTACCCAAAGAGGGCAACGTCATGACACATGTATCTTGTTTGCAATAAGGTACTAATGTAATACTTCAAAAAATGTGGTAAAGAAATGAAATCTTTGTCCTGAATGCAAAGAGTTTTGAGCAAATCCAACACAACACTGAGTACCACTCTTCATATTTTCAAGCATGGTGGTAGATGCGTCAAGTTAAGGGTATGCTTGTCATTTTTGGGGATAAAAAGAAACGGAATAGAGCTAAGCATTGTCAATTGTAGAATGCCCTTCTAGCTGAGCAGAAACGAGTATTCAACAATGCTGCTTTCTTATATCTCCTAGGTATAGTACAGACACTTCAAAACCTTATGATAAATGTTTTTGACTGTCTGTTTTGCCATTTATTAATGTGTTATTCAATGCATTTATATGGAAGCAGGTAGCCTAGCTTGTAAGAGCGTTGAGCCAGTTACCGAAACATCGCTGGTTCGAATCCCCGAGCTGACAAGTTGAAAAATCTGACGATATGCCCTTGAGAAAGGCACTTAAACCTAATTGCTCCTGTAAATCGTTCTGGATTAGAGTGTCTGCTAAATTTCTAAAATGTCAAATGCATATGGGCTATAGTAGTAAATGCCAAATCCAGGGGGTCTTAGTGTTCAAATCAAAATAGCAAAATGATCCATGGTATGCCCATCTATGCCCATCATTTGCCAGGTCGCAGTTGCAAATGAGAACTTGTTCTCAACTAGCCTACCTGGTTAAATTAAAAATAAAAAAATCTCCATGTTATGACCATGTAAGATCTCAGAAAATATCAAATTGTGAACCCGAGACCCACATTTATCACATAAAATGTATATGCCATATCTCACAATTGATTTGACTTCCCGAATGTAGAATTATCACTGTGACAGAACGTTTATTTTTTTGGTAGATTTGTGTCATTCCATAAAGTTCTATATAGCGCTTCAGTGAGTGGGGGACTGTATAACCCTGTGACATAGCGTTCGCTCTAGCTCCACCTTGCTCTCCCTAAGTGAGAGAGGTCCGCACTTTTGCAGACAGTCCAACAACAAGTTCGAGGGGTTTACGAGCTTAGAAACATTTTCGGAATTTGCCGTTATTCCTATTAAGACACTTTATGTCGGTGTTTCCTTTTTTTTTGTAATTACCTGTATCTCCTAACTTGGCTCTTTTACTATAGCGATGCTTTGATGACTTGTGATTAGCCGACAACAACAGCGAGCTTCACGCACCACTTTCGTGAAAAGCAAGAGCAGCAGCATCAATTGTACAATTTTCACTTTCTCTCCACAACACCAGTCGCGTTCGGGTGTGTACGGGTCCTTACGGGCAAATCGGTTATAATTACAAATACCCGAGACCCATGACAATTAGGTCCAACCTGGCTTTTCGGGTACAGGTGGACAGGTGAAGTCCTCTAATATGTTGTTTTGAGTTACTATATCTACCAAAGATGACAACATAAACGTGAGAAATAAGATTCACTTTGGATTTTAAATACAGATTTTGTCAAATTTTAAGTGGTTTTATAAATCCTTTGTACAGGACATTGGAGTCTTGGAGCCTTCATCACGACTCTGATTATTTTACTGCTAGTCATCTTTACTGTCATTGGACTTTTCATCTGGAACAAAAAACAGGTATGTCAACAAGATAACACGTTCATTTAAATATGAACAGTCTATTGATGGTCTATTAATAGTACTAATATACTGATATAATAGGCTGAGCTAAACTATTCTTCTCCACAAACATATATACATATTTACGTTGTGTTTATAGGGATTTTAGTCCGTGGTTAAAGTGTATGCCTATCATTCACCAAATTGTTGCTTTAAAATGTTTCAAGTGCTACTGCATTATTTGAGCACTCCATATAATTTACAATCTGTTATTTGGTTTTATATTTACAATATCTACTTTTCTTCCTCCTGCAGGGTTTATCAGATTCTCAACATCAAAGAAAAATGCAAATGCAGATGTAATTAAGCATTGTCTAATAGTTTAGGGGCAAATCTTAACTTCCACTTAAGTCAACATTTCACCTAGTCATGCATAGATGTCAATTTAAGAAAATTCAACCTCAGTGAAAGTTAAGATATACCCCTTTATATTATTATGTTTGATGATGACATTGAAAACATACCTGATATAATGCAATACATTTTAACAAAGTAATATTCCATGACCTACCTATATTACAATTAGCGTCATTGCATTTCAGATATAACAGCGTCTACTGAGAAGCCAGGCATTACTTCTATATGTTTAACTATTGTGTATATTTCTACAAATACAGTACCAGTCAAAGGTTTGGACACAATTCTTAGAACACTTGAGGTGTTCTTAGATTGTGACATAAAATGCTTTTTGACATTGATAGTGTTAACTAAAGGAGAAAACTCTAGAAAGTTGAGTGAAGCTCAATCTTGTGCTTCTCTGCGCGTGCTGATATTTGTTCTTTGCACAGCATAGAGGGAACATTGGTCATAACTCCATACACAATACCCCATAATGAGAAACTAAAAACAGGTAAAAAACGGAAATATCACATTTACAAAAGTATTCAGTATTCAGACCCTTTACTCAGTACTTTGTAATAGCACCTTTGGCAGCGATTACAGCCCTGAGTCTTCTTGGGTATGATGCTACAAGCTTGGCATGCCTGTATTTGGGAAGCTTCTCCCAATGTTCTCTGCAGATCCTGTCAAGCTCTGTCAGGTTGTATTAGGAGCGTCGCTGCACAGTTATTTTCAGGTCTCTCCAGAGATGTTCAATCGGGTTCAAGTCTGGGCTCTGGCTGGGCCACTCAAGGACATTCAGAGACTTGTCCCAAAGCCACTCCTGCATTGTCTGTGTGCTTAGGGTTGTTAGGGTCGTTGTTCTGTTGGAAGGTGAACCTTCGCCCCAGTCTGAGGTCCTGAGCACCCTGGAGCAGGTTTTCATCAAGGATCTCTCTGTTCTTTACTCTGTTCATCTTTCCCTTGATCCTGACTAGTCTCACAGTCCCTGCTGCTGAAAAACATCCCCACAGCATGATGCTGCCACCACCATGCTTTTCCTCCCGACGTGACTCTGGCATTTAGGCCAAAGAGTTCAATCTTGGTTTCATCAGACCAGAGAATGTTGTTTCTCATGGTCTGAGAGTCGTTTACGTGCCTTTGGCAAACTCCAAGCGGGCTGTCATGTGCCTTTTACTGAGGAGTGGCTTCTTGTAAGAAGGAGCCGGAGCAGAAGGCAGACGTTTTACATGCCCCCAACCGATTGTGTTTTTTTGGTCGTTTATCTGCATTGTTTGTAATGAATTTTTTTACTCATTTTGTACATAATGTTGCCGCTACCCTCTCTTATGACCGAAAATAACTTCTAGACATCAGTACTGCGATTACTCAGCACGGACTAGCAGAATCCTTTTTCTTCTTTCACGACTCTGATGAGCCCGATGTGGAGGATATACGGCTCCCTCGGGAACAGGCCCTGACCCCCGTGATTTGCGTGAAGAGGAGGCGGAGAAAGAAAGGCTGGAGAGCGGGCTGCCTTCTGAGAAGTAGGAGGCGATCGAATACTTCCCTCAATTCTGCTAGCAAACATGCAATCTTTGGACAATAAAATTGACGAGTTATGGGGAAGATTAAACTACCAACGGGACATTAAAAACTGTAACATCTTATGATTCAGGGAGTTGTGGCTGAACGACGACAATATCAACATATACGATGTACCGGCAGGATAGAACAGCAGCGTCTGGTAAGACAAGAGGCGACGGACTATATATTTTTGTAAATAACAGCTGGTACACTATATCTAAGGAAGTCTCGAGCTATTGCTCGCCTGAGGTAGAGTATCTCATGATAAGCTGTAGACCACACTACCTACCTCCTCAGCCAGAGGTTGGCACTGAGTTAGCGTTGAATGAGCTACAGTATATTCCGCCGTAAACAAACAAGAAAACACTCACCCAGAGGCGGCGCTCCTAGTAGCCGGGGATTTTAATGCAGGGAAACTTAAATCAGTTTTACCACATTTCTATCAGCATGTTAAATGTGCAACCAGAGGGAAAAGAACTCTGGACCACCTATACTCCACACACAGAGATGCATACAAAGCTCTCCCTCGCCCTCCGTTTTGCAAATCTGACCATAATTCCATCCTCCTGATTCCTGCTTACAAGCAAAATTTAAAGCAGGAAGCACCAGTGAATAGATCAATAAAAAAGTGGTCAGATGAAGCAGATGCTAAGCTACAGGACTGTTTTGCTAGCACAGACTAGAATATGTTCAGGGATTCCTACAATGGCATTGAGGAGTACACCACATCAGTCATTGGCTTCATCAATAAATGCATCGATTACGTCGTCCCCACAGTGACCGTATGTACATACCCCAACCAGAAACCATGGATTACAAAAAGCATCCGCACTGAGCTAAAGGCTAGAGCTGCCGCTTTCAAGGAGCGGGACTCTAACCCGGAAGCTTATAAGAAATCCCGCTATGCCCTCCGACGAACCATTAAACAGGCAAAGCATCAATACAGGACTAAGATCGAGTCGTACTACACCGGCTCTGACGCTCGTCGGATGTGGCAGGGCTTGCAAACCATTGCAGCCTACAAGGGAAGCACAGCTGAGAGCTGCCCAGTGACACAAGCCTACCAGACGAGCTAAACTACTTCTATGCTCGCTTCGAAGCAAATAACACTGAAACATGCATGAGAGCACCAGCTGTACTGGAAGACTGTGTGATCACGCTCTCCGCGGCCAATGTGAGTAAGACCTTTAGAAAGGTCAATATTCACAAGGCCGCAGGGCCAGACGGATTACCAGGATATGTACTGCGAGCATGCGCTGACCAACTAGCAATTGTCTTCACTGACATTTTCAACCTCTCCCTGTCCGAGTCTGTAATACCAACATGTTTTAAGCAGACCACCATAGTACCTGTGCCCAAGAACACTTAGGTAACCTGCTTAAATGACTAGCGACCGGTAGCACTCACGTCTGTCGCCATGAAATGCTTTGAAAGGCTGGTCATGCTCACATCAACACCATCATCCCAGAAACCCTAGACCCTCTCCAATTTGCGTACCGCCCCAACAGATACACAGATGACGTATTCTCTATTGCACTCCTGTCGGGCTGCCCCCTGGTGGTAAGGGTAGGTAACAACACATCCGCCACGCTGATCCTCAACACAGGGGCCCATTAGGGGTGCATGCTCAGCCCCCTCCTATATTCCCTGTTCACTCATGACTGCACGGCCAGGCACGACTCCAACACCATCATTACATTTGCCGATGACACAACAGTGGTAGGCCTGATCACCGACAACAACGAGACGGCCTACAGGGAGGAGGTCAGAGACCTGGTCAGAGCTGCAGTAGGCCTATAGGACAACAACCTCTCCCTCAACGTGATCAATACAAAGGAGATGATTGTGGACTACAGGAAAAAGAGGACCGAGCACGCCCCCATTCTCATCGACGGCGCTGCAGTGGAGCAGGTTGAGAGCTTCAATTTCCTTTGGTGTCCATATCACCAACAAACTAACATGGTCCAAGCACACCAAGACAGTCGTGAAGTGGGCACGACAAAACCTATTCTCCCTCAGGAGACTGAAAAGATGTGGCATTGGTCCTCAGATTCTCAAAAGGTTCTACAGCTGCACCATCGAGAGCATCCTGACTGGTTGCATCACTGCCTGGGATGAAAAATGCTCGGCCTCCGACCACAAGGCACTACAGAGGGTAGTGCGAACGGCCCAGTACATCACTGGGGCCAAGCTTCCTGCCATCTAGGACCTCTATACCAGGCGGTGTCAGAGGAAGGCCCTAAAAATTGTCAAAGACTCCTGCCACCCTAGTCATAGACTGTTCTCTCTGCTACCGCACGGCAAACGGCACCGAAGCACCAAGTCTAGGTCCAAGAGGCTTCTAAACAGCTTCTACCCCCAAGCCATAAGACTCCTGAACATCTTGTCAAATGGCTACCCAGACTATTTGCATTTCCCCCCCCCCCCCCCCCCCCACTTCCCATACCATTGCCACTCTCTGCTGTCATCTATGCATAGTCACTTTAATACATACTACCTCAACTAACCGGTGCCCCCGCACATTGACTCTGTACCGGCAACCCTCTATTTATATTGTTATTTTTTACTGCTGCTCTTTAATTACTTGTTACATTTATCTCTTAAAACCTTTTTGGGATATGGGGGCGCTGTTTTCACTTTGTAAAAAATCGTGCCCAAATTAAACTGCCTCGTACTCAATTCTTGCTCGTACAATATGCATATTATTATTACTATTGGATAGAAAACACTCAAGTTTCTAAAACCGTTTGAATTATATCTGTGAGTAAAACAGAACTCATTTTGCAGCAAACTTCCTGTCAGGAAGTGAAAAATCTGAAATCGAGGCTCTGTTCCAGGGCCTGCCTATTAATTTGCTTGAAATCTATGGATATACATGCACTTCATACGCCTTCCACTAGATGTCAACAGGCAGTGAGAGGTGAAATGGGGTGTATAGCTTGATCTGAGATCAAATGAGAGCTCTTGGAATGACATGACCCCAATTTCCTTTGTTCAGCAAGGCGCGGGAAGGACATCAGTATTGGCTTCTGAAAAGCTTTCGTTATAGACGGCTAATATCTCCGGCTTTGATTTTATTTGATAAATGTGATAATATCATCGTAAAGTATGTTTTTTCAACATAGTTTTATCAGATTATTGAAAGTTTATCGGGAGTTTTGGCTTTTTCCGTTCTCTGCGTTTGGTGACGATGGACAGCTTCGCGCCACTTGGCTAGCTTTGGTTGCTAATTCGACAGGATAAGAGGACATTCTAAAACCAAACAACGATTGTTCTGGACAAAGGACACCTTGTACAAGATTCTGATGGAAGCTCAACAAAAGTAGGAACCATTTATGATGTTATTTCGTATTTCTGTTGAAAATGTTTAGTAATATTTTCCGCCCTGATTTTGGTCGCTGTCTCGCTATAACGTAAGCAGTATGTCGTACTAAAGTTATTTTGAAAAATCTAACACAGCGGTTGCATTAAGAACTAGTGTATCTTTCATTTGCTGTCCAACATGTATTTTTTTGTAAAGTTTATGATAAGTTATTTGGTCAGATTAGGTGAGTGTCAGAAATATATCCGGACATTCTGGGAAAAAAGTTGCTACGTTTTCACAATGTATAACCACGGATTTCAGCTCTAAATATGCACATTTTCGAACAAACCATATATGTATTGTGTAATATGATGTTATAGGACTGTCATCTGATGAAGATCGTGAAGGTTAGTGAATAAATCTTTTGCTGGTTTTTTCGCTATCGATAACTTTAAGTTGAATGAATGCGGTTGTGTGGTTGGCTGTTGTAGTAAGCTAATATAATGCTATATTGTGTTTTCGCTGTAAAACACTTTAAAAAATCTGAAATATTGGCTGGATTCACAAGATGTTTGTCTTTCATTTGCTGTACACCATGTATTTTTCATAAATGTTTTATGATGAGTATTTAGGTATTTCACGTTGGTCTCTGTAATTGTTCTAGCTGCTTCGGTGCTATTTGTGATTGTAGCTGCAATGTAAAACTATGATTTATACCTGAAATATGCACATTTTTCGAACAAAACATAGATTTATTGTATAACATGTTATAAGACTGTCATCTGATGAAGTTGTTTCTTGGTTAGTGACTAATTCTATCTCTATTTGGTCGGTTTTGTGCAAGCTACCTGTGCTGTGAAAGAAATGTCTGTGCTTTTTTGTATTTGGTGGTGAGCTAACATAAATATAGGTGGTGTTTTCGCTGTAAAACATTTAAAAAATCAGACATGTTGGCTGGATTCACAAGATGTTTATCTTTCATTTGCTGTATTGGACTTGTTAATGTGTGAAAGTTAAATATTTCTTTAAAATATTTTTTGAATTTCGCGCCCTGCACTTGGCCTGGCTGTTGTCATATTGTGCCCGACATCGGGCTTGCAGCCCAAAGAAGTTAATGTGTGAAAGTTAAATATTTCTGAAAAATATTTTTTTTATTTCGCGCTCTGCCTTTTCAGTGGAATGTGGGCGGGGTTCCGCTAGCGGAACGTGTGTCCTAGACAGGTTTTAATCTTATTCATATTTTTTTTTGAAACTGCACTGTTGGTTAGGGGCTCATAAGTAAGCATTTCACTGTAAGGTCTACTACACCTGTTGTATTCGGCGCAAGTGACTAATAAAATTAGCCGGAATTCTTACTGGTTGGTAGGTGATCAAATACTTATGTCATGCAATAAAATGCAAATTAATTACTGAAAAATCATACAATGTGATTTTCTGGATTTTTTTTAGATTCCGTCTCTCACAGTTGAAGTGTACTTATGATAAAAATTACAGACCTCTACATGCTTTGTAAGTAGGAAAACCTGCAAAATCGCCAGTGCATCAAAAACTTGTTCACCCCACTGTATATATATATATAATTTTTTATACATTTGCAAACACTTCTAAAAACCTGTTTTTGCTACTGTATGTCATTATGGGGTAATGTGTGTAGATTAATGAGGAAAATGTTTTATTTAATGAAGTTTACAATGTCTGTAACTTAACAATGTGGAACAAGTCAAGGGGTCTGAATACTTTCCAAATGAATTGTACAAGCCTTACATGGACTTGCTCCTACCTATTTCTCCGATTTGGTCTTGCCATACATACCTACATGTACTCTACGATCACAAGATGCAAGCCTCCTTATTGTCCCTAAAATCTCTAAGCAATCAGCTGGAGGCAGGGCTTTCTCCTATCGAGCTCAATTTTTTATGGAATGATCTGCCTATCTATGTGAGTGACGCAGATTCGGTCTCGATCTTTGAGTCTACTGAAGACTCATCTCTTCAGTAGGTCCTATGATTGAGTGTAGTCTGGCCCAGGGGTGCGAAGGTGAATGGCAAGGCTCTGGAGCACCCCCTCGGGCTCTTGCGGTGGAGGAGATCTTCACGGGCTATACTCAGCCTTGTCTCAGGGTAGTAAGTTGGTGATCTGTTGATATCCCTCTAGTTGTGTGGGGGCTGTGCTTTGGCAAAGTGGGTGGAGTTATACCCTGTCTGGTTGGCACTGTCCGGGGGTATCGTAGGACGGGGCCACAGTGTCCCCTGAAGCCCCTTATCTCAGCCTCCAGTATCTATGATGCAATAGTCTATATGCCGGGGGGCTAGGGTCAGTCTGTTATGTCTGGTGTAATTCTCCTGTCTTATATGGTGTCCTGTATGAATTTAAGTATGCTCCCTCTAATTCTCTCTCTCTCCCTCTCTCCCTCCTGGAGGACCTGAGCCCTAGGACAATGCCCCAGGACTTCCTGGCCTGATGACTCCTGGCTGTCCAGAGTCCACCTGGTCGTGCTGCTGCTCCATTTCAACTGTTCTGCCTGCGGCTATGGAACCCTGACCTGTTAACCGGATGTGCTACCTTGTCCCTCTCCCTGCTGTTTTCAACTCTCTCTCTACCACACATTTTGTCTCGACCTCTGAATGCTCAGCTATGAAAGCCAACTGACATTTACTCCTGAGGTACTGACCTGTTGCATCCTCTACAACTACTCTGATTATTATTTGAACCCGCTGGTCAACTATGAGCGTTTTAACGTCTTGAAGAACAAACTGGCCTTAATAGCCATGTACTCTTATAATCTCCACCCAGCACAGCCAGAAGACGACTGGCCACTCAGAGCCTGGTTCCTCTCTAGGTTTCTGCCTTTCTAGGGAGTTTTTCCTAGCCACTGTGCTTCTGCATCTGCATTGCTTGCTGTTTGGGGTTTTAGGCTGGGTTTCTGTATAGCACTTTGTGACACCTGCTGATGTAAAAAGGGATGTATAAATACATTTGATTTAGTTAAGCGTTGAGTTAGATAACATAGCTACCTCAATTGTTAATTCAAATAATTTCGGTGACTTAATGTAACGTAGACGCTGGGAGTCTTGAAGCAGGTGGTAAGTTTAATATAACAAGTACCGATGCAACGTAGGAGTAGGAGTCTAGACAACAGAAACAATACTGCCTGGGGAAAAAACCCAAGGGAGTACCAGATAAAGGAAAGGTAATGAGTGAGGTAATGGAGTCCAGGTGTGCCTAATGATGAATTTGTAAATTAAAGAGGAATTTAATAGCACAAATAAAAAGGAGTTTCCCATCTCCCCATTAAGAGTATTTCTGGTGCAGCACAGAAATGCCCTTATCCAGATGGTGTGACAAAGGCATTTCCTAACAGACCTGCTAACATTCTTTGTTGTTACTTTTAAGGTTAGAACCAACTTGCAGTATCTACAGCAGGCAGAGACGTGAGAAACCTTTTGTCGGCCAGCTCAGGGACAAGCTACACTATTCGCATCCCTCATTAATAATCAAACTGCTGAAAGACAGGTGTTGGGTGTAGTTTTATAGTGCACCACGGAGAATGTGAAAGGTAAGTCCACAACCTTAAAGGCAGGGTGTGGACAGACAGGAGAGGGAGAACTGAGTATTTTCTTTTCTATTATAATTTTGGGCTCCAAAGGAGAACTTTAATACATCGTGGTCATACGTTTTGCCATAGCATGCCAATTACCTACAGAAGGTTTTTATGTCACGACAGCTGGAAAAGCGAAGGAGAGGGACCATGCACTCAGGTACAAATAAACTTCACTCTATGATTAACAACTCTGCCCTCTTTAAAGAATGGGATTCTCACTTTTTCCTTTTTTCTCTCCTCTCCTTGTCTATCTTTTTTTACAAATGCGTATTTTTCTGGATTGTGTCCTTATTACAGCTGGGGTTTTGATCAAGTCATAGAGCTGGTAATTTGATGTATTATTTATTCACAAAATAAACGTTGTACTGTTTGTTACATACTGTATGGAGGGTATCAAATAAGCACGGTCAGTCAAGGCAATGGGTCTCGACAATTGGTCCCCTTCATGCTTAGTAGAAACTGTAGGCAGCTAACTTGTAAATCAGTTACCCTTGGTGGTGAAAGTGAACGCACAGATAATGTCATACAAGTGGACAGGCTGTAGAGGCAAAACCTACGTCTTATGCTTACTGGTCTATTCTCTCGTTTACGAAGTGGAACTCAAAGTATCATTCAAATACATTGTGATATTCGGATTGCCATGAATCTACCGGATTACCAGAAAATAACAGGCGTTTTGGTTTTGCAATAACAGGAAATCAAGGGAGAGGAACTATGCACTCGGGTACAAATTAATTCCATTACACTGTATGAGTTGCAGCCTTCCTATATAAAATGTATAGTAATATGATGGTTCTCTAGAATTGAGAGTTCACGTATCATAGAAGAATGGTGTCCTACTCCCCTCTTTCCTTGTTTTAATCTTGACATTATGATTTTTGTTGCTTGTTTCCCAGTTTCAGGTTAGTTTCTGATCAAAGATCATGTGCATAGAGATGGTGTTTTAATTAATAGTTTATTAACCAATTTAACAAAATAAGGATTACGTTCGTACAGCGTTTTATGTTTTGTTCAAGACTTTTAGTCCGTTTCAATATCTACTGTGATCAGTGAAAGTCACATGATTGTTGCAACATTGTCTGGTAGTCATTTTATTGCCTTTTATGTGGGTTGAAGTTGGCATGGCAATAAATACATGACACTGTCAGACACACTGTCCCATCATCTGAAATTCCAAAGTGCATAATGTAATGCCCTGTTTTGTAGAGATATTTTTCTAACACACATGAAACTGTGTTCAAATGATCGTTTGATTGATATATACATTTAGCTGGTTAATGTAACAGTGTTGTTGTCCTGTCTCTTCAACACAGGGGTATTTATGAGGGTGCTGATACTGTCAGTTGTCACTGATCCTATCCCAGCTCAAAACTCTGGTAAGAATGTTTACAAAGTATTTTTGAGTAAATAACTATTCTTCCTTGTCCAATGTAACAACACTGAGTGCATAAACAGGGCAAAGTGAATGATAATTCTTCATTGTACATTCTTCTTTCTGTTACCCTTTACCCCAGAGATCTTCACTTTGGTGGTCCCTCATGGTCCGATTTTGACCCGGATAAACGCCTCCATCTCCCTACCTTGTGAACTCTCACCTATCTTCAGTGCAGAGCCGTTGGAGGTGCGTTGGTACCGGCCTGGTAACTTCAACCGACCTGCCTTGTTATACAAGGACCACAGCATCCAGGCATCTGTGGACCCCCGGTACTGGGGCAGGGTGTCTCTAACTGGGGGGCTGGAGAGGGGGAACGTGTCCCTGAGACTAGACAGGGTCACTTTGGAAGACAGGGGCGAGTATGTGTGCCGTGTCAGCAGCGAACAGTGGTATGAAAAGGCCAGTGTGTCCCTCACACTGATTGGTAAGGAGCAGAGGACTATGTTTCTGCAATTAATGAACCTGTAAACAAACATAACACGTGATGTAAACTTATTTATGGAGAGATACTGTACTTTTGGTGGGAATCTAGTTCAGAATCAAACTACTATTGCTCATTTTGTTGAACTTGTGAACAATTCTGGAAAATAGAACAAAACTTATAATAGTCCTATCTATTTTTGGGATTGAACTCCCTATCTTTCCAATAGTATTAGGTGGTATCCCAGTTTTGTCTCTTGCTGAAGCAAGAGGAGGAGGAGGCCAGGTGAACGTTACCTGTTCATCAGTGGGCTGGTCACCACAACCTACACTCACCTGGAAAAACAAAGAAGGCGCAGAGCTCAGAAATGTACAAGAAGTACTCTACACACATGGTAATAACATTACTTGCAATGATAAAATAGAAATTGATGTAAAATGTTCATCTCTCTCTCTCTCTCTCTCATCAGATTCTCAGGGCTTGGTGAGCGTAAGTAGTTGGCTGCTGTATTCTCCCTCAGACTCCGATTGGCTCTCCTGTACAGTCTCTCTGTCTGAGGAGGAGGAGAAGGAGAGTAGAATCCTGCCCAGAGCTCCAATGGACGGTGAGAATCTCAGAAATCTTAATCAGCATCTTATCATTTAATATCTTAGTCAATGTAACACAATAAGTTCATTACACCCACAGAACAATCAACACAAAAACATGTTGTGAAATGGATCTTGGGCTTTTCTACACGGACCCCTACCGGAATAAATTGATTCTTAAAAGATAGAGATCCGGTCTGAACGGACTCAAGGACAACCAGACCCTGTCCAATCCAATCCGAGGGAAGAGGCAAAAAATAAGCATTTAAAAAATCGCTGTTGTTAACTGGACTGTTAAAGCGCGATGGAGAGAGAGAGGGTGTGTGTGTGTGTGTGTGTGTGTGTGTGTGTGTGTGAGAGAGTGATGTGGGCTACAGGCAGGGAGAGAGAAACACCAAGCAAGTCGACGCGTGCTAGTTAGACTAACATCTAGCTGCCATAGATCTTGGTCATTGTAGCCGATCCTTCTCATTTACCTTTTAATGCCTTCATTTTAATTCCATCTTCCATTGATTAGATACAGGTGACAAAACTCATCTGAAGGTAACCTGGTTAAACATTTTTAAGGAAGGATGGAAGTAGTTTTGTGGCAATAAAAAAGCGGTTAAGTAAGGGATAAATGCCTCCGTTCTGTACATTACCTTGGAAATAATGGACGACGCAGCGGGACGAGCTGGAGCCAAACGTTATTTTTCCAAGGTAATATAAAGACATTGAATATCACTTTTCTTTGGCAACTGCTTATACCACAGTTGCCGAAGAAAACCATATGAAAGCACACATTTAGCGGTATAAATACTTTTTTTCATTTATATTTTTATTTTCCAATTTATACTTTCTCATCTTTTGGTTGCTAGTTCTATAACTTTGTGGTAAATATGGTCTGCATGTGTAGGCACTTATTGTTTCATGATTGCAAGGTGTCCCAATATCTTTTCCAACTGTCCCGTTATCGGATTTTAAATGACCATTCTAGAATGCCCTTCTAGCCAATCAGAAACGAGTATTCAACAATGCTACTTTCTTATATCTCCTAGATACATTACATATTAATAGTGGAACTGATATAGCATATAGTATTCCTTATGATAAAGGATTTTGACTGTCTATTTTGCCACTTGTGAATGTGTTATTTAATGCATTTCTATGGAAGCAGGTGGCCTTGCGGTTAAGAGCGTTGAACCAGTAACCGAAAGGTTGCTGGTTCGAATTCCCGAGCACACAAGATGAAACATCTGTCTTAAACATAAACCTAATTGCTCCTGTAAGTTGTTCTAGATAAGAGTGTCTGGTAAATTACTAAAATGCATATGGGCTATAGTAGAAAATGCCAACTATAATGCCAAAAAACTATTATAGTGCTGCTTTGATGATTTGTGATTGGCCGGCAACAACGACAAGCTTCATACACCACTTACGTGAAAAGAAAGAGCAGCAGCATCAATTGTACATTTTCACTCTCTCTCTACGGCACCAGTCGAGTTCGGGTCTGTACGGGTCCTCACGGGCAAATCGGGCAAATACCCGAGATCCATGACAATTAGGTACATCCCGGCTTTTCGGGTACAGGTGGACCGGTGAAGACCTCTAATATGTTGTCTTGAGTTACTGTATCTACCAAAAGACAACATCATAAACGTGGGAAATATGACTCAATTCAGATTTTAAATATAGTTCTTTTTTGTATGTAAATTTTAAGTGGTTTGATAAATCCTTTGTACAGGTCATTGGAGTCTTGGAGCCTTCATCACGACCCTGATTATTTTACTGCTAGTCGTCTTTACTGTCATTGGGCTCTTCATCTGGAACAAAAAAACTGGTATGTCAACAAGCTAACACACATTCATTTAATTGTGAACAGTGTATTGATGGTCTATTAATGGTAGAACGGATCTTAATAGGGTGAGCTAGACTATTCTACTCCACAACCATATATACATACAACACCTGCTCATTCAAGGGTTTTTCTATATTTTTTGAATATTGTACATTGTAGAATAATAGTGAAGACATCAAAACTATGAAATAACACATATGGAATCATGTAGTAGCCTAAAAAGTGTTAAACAAATCAAAATATATTTTATATTTAAGATTCTTCAAAGTAGCCACCCTTTGCCTTGATGACAGCTTTGCACACTCTTGGCATTCTCTCAACCAGATTTATGAGGTAGTCACCTGGAATCCATTTCAATTAACAGGTGAGCATTTTTAAAAGTTAATTTGTGGAATTTCTTTCCTAATTAATGCGTTTGAGCCAATCAGTTATGTTGTGACAAGGTAGGGGTCGTATACAGAAGATAGCCCTATTTGGTAAAAGACCAAGTCCATATAATGGCAAGAACAGCTCAAATAAGTCAAGAGAAATGACAGTCCATCACTACTTTAAGACACGAAGGTCAGTCAATCTGGAAAATGTCAAGAACTTTGAAAGTTTCTTCAAGTACAGTTGCAAAAACCATCAAGTGCTATGATGAAACTGGCTCTCATGAGGACCGCCACAGGAAAGGAAGACCCAGAGTTAACTCTGCTGCAGAGGATAAGTTCATTAGAATTACCAGCCTCAGAAATTTCAGCTGAAATAAATGCTTCACAGGGTTCAAGAAAGAGACGCATCCTCAACATCAACTGTTCAGAGGAGACTGACTGAATCAGGCCTTCATGGTCGAATTGCTGCAAAGAAACCACTACTAAAGGACATCAACAATAATAAGAAGAGAATTTCTTGGGACAAATAACACGAGCAATGGACATTAGACCTGTGGAAATCTGTTCTTTGGTCTGATGAGTCCAAATGTGAGATATTTGGTTCCAACCGCATGTCTTTGTGAGACGCAGATGATCTCTGCACGTGTGGTTCCCACCGTGAAGCTTTGCGGAGGAGGTGTGGGGGTGCTTTGCTGGTTACATTGTCTGTGATTTATTTAGAATTAAAGACTCACTTAACCAGCATGTCTACCACAGCATTCTGGAGCAATATGCCATCCCATCTGGTTTGCGCTTAGTGCGACTATCATTTATTTTTCAACAGGACAATGACCCAAAACACGAAGCCGGTTTAGAGAATGCCAAGAGTGTGCAAAGCTGTCATCTTGGCAAAGGGTGGCTACTTTGAAAAATCTAAAATCTTAAATATATTTTGATTTGTTTAACAATTTTTTGGTTACTAGATGATTCCATATGTGTTATTTCATCGTTTTGATGTCTTCACTATTATTCTACAATGTAGAAAATAGTAAAAATAAAGAAAAACCCTTGAATGAATAGGTGTGTCCAAACTTTTGAATTTTTTCAAGTTAGACCGCATTGATTAATCCCTAACATCCATCCATATCATTGACAATATGTTATTTGGTTTTACATTTACAATATCTAATTTTCCTCCTCCTGGAGGGTTTATCAGACCCTCAACATCAAGGGAAAAGGAAAATGCAGATGGTATTAAATGTTGTCTAATAATTTAGTTGCAAATCCTAACTTCCACTTAAATCAAATTATCACCTAGTCATGCACAGATGTCAATGGGAGATTTTGTGAAAGTTTTACTTAAGTGAAAGTTAGGATTTGCCCTTTTATAATATTAGGTTTGATGATAACATTGAAAACATCCCTGATATAAAACATTACATTTTAACAAAGTAAGATTGCATGACCTACCTATATTAATATTAGTGTCATTGCATTTCAGATAAAACAGAGTCTACGGAGAGGCCAGGTATGACTTCTACAGTATATGTTTTACTATTGTGTGTACATATACACATATTATAACATGATTTTTAACCTATTTGTTTTCTTATTTTTTTGTTTTCTTTTAATAGAAGAAACAGCTCTTGTCAGAGGTATATTTTGTTAATTATGTAATTATATTTTTATTTAACATTGCTAAGGTAACTTGACTGAGCATTAATTGTGTTTTGTGGTGAAGATGTTTGTTGATTATTTGATGTACATTAGCAAAAAAATGTGTGTCATTTGATTAGAAATTGACAAAAATAAGTTTAGAATGAAACTCAGTAAGGTGGGGTTCGAATGAAAGATATGTTCTATTTTCAAACACTATTTCTTAGTATGACACTCCGTTTATAATACATCTCCATGTGAAGGTGATCAAAGTCAAGCGCCAAATGGAGGTACTGTTCTATTATAGAGTCCTTAATTGAAATAATAACAAAGCGGACACCCCACCTCTGTTTTTGTAAAAAGCTGAGGGGTGGGCCTGGAGAAATGTAACCACTCTCAAGTTCATACACAGAGCTATGGACGCAAGGACTGACCATCCATGATATCAACATTTTAGGTTTAACCTTGCCAGGAAACCCAACGTTGAATTGTACTTCAGGCAGAAATGAGCATTTGAATCAGGAAAGTTTCCTCTCATGACCTCTGCATGCCAGAATGTAAAATATAAATATATTTTAATGTACTTTTACGTTTGTCCATGCGGTTGGCCCTTTTGGCGGTGGAAATGTGAGACAATATATCCACAGGAAAGTCGAATTACTTTCCAGCTGAAATAATATATTTAATACAAATATTATATACAGTTGAAGTTGGAAGATTACATACACTTAGGTTGGAGTCATTAAAACATGTTTTTCAATCACTCCACAAATTTCTTGTTAACAAACTATAGTTTTGGCAAGTCGGTTAGGACATCTACTTTGTGCATGACACAAGTCATTTTTCCAACAATTGTTGACAGACAGATTATTTCACTTATAATTCACTGTATCACAATTCCAGTCGGTCAGATTACATGCACTAAGATGACTGTGCCTTTAAACAGCTTGGAAAATTCCAGAAAATTATGTCATGGCTTTAGAAGCTTCTGATAGGCTAATTGACATACTTTGAGTCAATTGGAGGTGTACCTGTGGATGCCCTGACCTCAATCCTACAGACAATTTGTGGGCAGAACTGAAAAAGTGTGTGCGAGCAAGGAGGCCTATCAACCTGACTCAGTTACACCAGCTCTGTCAGGAGGAATGGGCCAAAATTCACCCAACGGATTGTGGGAAGCTTGTGGAAGGCTACCTGAAACGTTTGACCCAAGTTAAACAATTTAAAGGCAATGCTACCAAATACTAATTGAGTGTATGTAAACTTCTGACCCACTGGGAATGTGATGAAAGATATAAAAGCTGAAAAGAAATCATTCTCTCTAAGATTATTCTGACATTTCACATTCTTAAAATAAAGTGGTTATCCCCACTGGCCTAAGACAGGGAATTTTTACTCGGAGTAAATGTCAGGAATTGTGAAAAACTGATTTTAAATGTATTTGGCTAAGGTGTATGTAAACTTCCGACATCAACTGTAAATGTCCTAAAGCAAAAACACAGCTGATTTAAACTAATTGCATTTTTAACTGAAGACCACGATTAGTTGATTATTGGAGTCAGGTGTGTTAGCTGGGACTGGGGCAAAAGTGTGACACCAATCAGGCCGCTGAGGACTAGAGTTGCCCAGGCCTGCGTTATCTGATGAAATTGCTTTAGAAAAGGGGCACAAGATAGCATTGATGTGCCATCCTGGATGAGCTGCAATACCTGAGCCACTTGTGTGGGTTGTAGACTCCGTCTCATGCTACCACTAGAGTGAAAGCACCGCCAGCATTCAAAAGTGACCAAAACATCAGCCAGGAAGCATAGGAACTGAGAAGTGGTCTGTGGTCACCACCTGCAGAACCACTCCTTTATTGGGGGTGTCTTGCTAATTGCCTATAATTTCCACCTTTTGTCTATTCCATTTGCACAACAGCATGTGAAATTTATTGTCAATCAGTGTTGCTTCCTAAGTGGCCAGTTTGATTTCACAGAAGTGTGATTGACTTGGAGTTACATTGTGTTGTTTAAGTGTTCCCTTTATTTTTTTGAGCAGTGTAGTTTAATATACAAGAGACAAAATTCACAAATTCTACAGCACAAAGGCAGAGCCATGTAAAACAAACAATGACTCAATACTCCATGCCTTTTGGGAATGCTTTAAAGTCCAAAAGGTATGGGCGGAGTTAGAAAGTTGGCTGTCAGAAATATTTGAAAAGAAGAGGTGAGCCGCACACTCTAGAAGCTCAGATGCAATAATTTTATAACCAACATTTTTGACAGACCAGCTGTCTTTATTAGGGTATAATGACAAACACTGCGGGTCACTAGTTTATATACTTTGAAAGGACACACACAGGTGTCTGCAATCATGCCCGGGCGTGGCCCGATCTCATTGGTTGATTTACAGATATAAATAGAACATATATAAAATCATGAATGGATAACATACGATAATACATACAATTTGGCGACATAGGCCAATAAACATTTACAAAAGCAAAATAATCACAAGAATGGCTTCAGATCAAAGTCGACATTAAATTAAAGATCCAGGTGGCCTCTCGTTTACAATGTAAATGTACTTTTTTTTTTCGATCTGTTTGAATATTTCAAGACATGGCATATGAGTGCAGTGAGATACCCGATGGGTTGGACGATACTTTCCTCATCAATTATGTTGAAAAAACGTATAATTAAAAACTGGAAATCAACCAATCCTCCATCATTAACACAATGAAAATGTAAAAAAAGTATCTGAATGTTGAAAGTGTGTGGGCGACAGAGAGAAACAAAAGGGTGCAGTTTGAGGCCATGTGGTGGAGAGTGATGCGGCTCTGGAGATGGCAGTTTGAGCAGGTGGATCAGGGCAGGTGTTATGTCATTGATGCACATTGCATCTGCATGTGCAGAACCATGTAAACACTTGCACGAGCTTGGCAAGTATGCGTGCGTCTCGTGCATTTAATTTTTATCTTATGCGCTTGCTTCCGGTGATAAAAATGTAAAGCTCTTCCAGCGCTTTGAAAAGTTGATGTAATTATAGTTCTGTGGACCAACCACATGGACAACCGGTAAAGTACGTTTAATGTACATTCTGGCTTGTAGAGGTCATGAGAGGAAACTTTACTGATTCAAAAACGAATTTCTGCCCTGAAATATAATTCAATGGAATTCAACATTGGGTTTCCAGGGAATTTTTAACCATGTTTTGAGGCTATACATTTTTAACCGTGTTCTGAGGCTATATATTGTTTAAAAACATTGGAGTTAAACAAACTTATATTTTGTGCTCTGATGTGGTAAAACAGTTGACCTAAGCTCATGAGGCATTTACAAGTTATAGTCTTCAAAAAACAATGGGTATAAATCAATACTTTATAAGTAACAAAAATGTATGTAGCAGCTAAGGATTCTATCTTTAACTCAATTAGTCATTTATCATGCATTGAGCATATAGATAGGTCAATATGGTTGATTATATCAATAATAAACTGTCAATAACCATATGTTTTACTCATGCAGAATGTGGTATGCAACCTGCGAAGGAAACTACTACACAGAAGAAATGTGTCCCAAAAGGTACATTTATATTGACATACCTTTTCTTTATTTAATGTTTTTTAATCCGTTTTTTAGATCTTATTCACCCCACAAGCACAGTCATTCAGGGTTAATAACATTTATTGAAGAACACCCATAAGAAGAAAAGGTGGTACAACCCAATATCTATTTTCTGTTGATAAGATTAGCGGCTAAATGTTTCTCTGATTTGATTTGTTCATTTGCAGCATGGGGAGAAGTGAAGAGATTCAAAGGTAGGACACATGAATAAAGAACTAACATAATATCATTACATGGCTGTACCTTCAAGTAACATCCATATCAGCAAACCATGTGAGTGAATGAACCAAATCTTAATCTCTTTTTTTTAGTGGACATCACTCTGGACCCAACATCTGCTCACCCTAACCTAAACGTGTATGCAGGTAGAAAGAAGGTTTATTGTAGGGACTCAAAAGTAACTGATGTTCCCACAGCTCTTCATGTCTTTAGTGAGGACAGATTCAGCTCCGGACAGTCATACTGGGAAGTGAAGGTGAGGGAAGATTCCATTTTTAGCAAAGAGAAAGAGTCATGGTATGTTGGAGTGGCCACAGACACAGCAGTCAACAAAACTGTGGTTGTCCCCTTAACCCCTGAGAATGGTTTCTGGGTTTTAACATGTGAAAAAGAGAAAGGTTATTATGTCCATGCTGACCCTCAAATGCCAGTATCTGGAAACGAAAGCCCTTTAATATTTCTAAGCCTATCAGAAACAGGAAAAGCAATTCTTACAACACTTGGAGTTTTCTTTGATTGTGACAAACAGATGCTTTCCTTTTATGATGCTGAATCAAAGGTACATCTTTACAGTTTGTTTAACATTGTGTCGTCTAACACATTCTTAGGTGTATTCAGCCCTGGGTTACGTGGCAGATGTTTAACAGTTCAATGACTCTGGATGACAAATAAATAAAATCCAATTGTAACACTCTGAGACACTAACAGGGAATTCAACTGCATAGAGACATTATACATGAAATGTGAATTTACTACCTGTAGTGAGATCATTGATGTATATCTGTAATAAAAGTTTTGAATACCAACAACACTGTTGATTTCTGTATTGTGTATTGACATAAATTAACCAGATATTGAATTAATGTCATTTGAAAAACTCCTGTGCAACACCTCCTCTCAGTGTTCTATTCAGTGCATTGAACAGACTGAACCAGGATGCCACTAATGAAACAGACTGACATACCCATACAATTGTGCATCAACTGACATAGGAGACTGAAGTCTGCTTTTCAGCAACATTTAGTAAATAAGTAAGCCTTGGGGGTGTGGTTTGATGGAGAGGAGATTGTGAAAGTACAGAGAGTCAGACAAAAAAAGGGAGTTTACGGGAGAGGGAGAACAAAGTTATTATTCCCACTCTTCTGTTATTGTTTGTAGAATTCACATGTGATATTTCACATTTAGTAAACAGAGGCGTCATGCCCATAGGGGGCACAGGGGCACGTGCTCCCTCAGATTTGTATTGTAAATAAATCAAATTATACTACTAGCCACCTAGCAGTTTTATTAAGTTGGCTTTAACTAGCCCACAGGTTCCCAATCTCCCAACCGTATAACTAGCTACCAAGAAGCCATTTCAGGCTATTAATCAAGTTAGAGTAGCTATAATGGCCGCAAACAGCCTTGTTTTACTAACAATAATATCTGTGTCAATATCATGAAATTAACTTGCTAACAACCTGTTGTCGTACTTGGGTGGCTGTTGTCATCAACCAGAAACTGGAAACAGGGTATGCTGTCATTTGATTTTCTTAAGTAGAAAATAAAAGACTTACTCAAAATGATGGCGCCGTAGCGTCCATTTTCACTGTGGAAGAGGCTGTATCTATGTTGGTTGGTGATATGGATTCGGACACATCCTTGCACTTTGAAAGTGATGATGTCAAGGTGAATGAAATAAGTAAACAGCAGCTATACAGTGCATTCAGAAAGTATTCAGACCCTTTGAATTTTACAGAATTGATGAAATTTTTCTCTCTCATAAATCTACACACAGGTGTACTCCAATCAAGTTGTAGAAACATCTCAAGGATGGTCAATGGAAACAGGATGCACCTGAGCTCAATTTCGAGTCTCATAGCAAATGGTCTGAATACTGTACATAAGGTATTTTTTTAATAAATTAGCTAAAATTTCTAAAACCTGTTTTCACTTCATCATTACGGGTATAATGTGTAGAATGAGGGGAAAAAACGATTTAATCAATTTTAGAATAAGGCTGTAACGTAACAAAATGTGGGAAAAGTCAAGGGTCTGAATACTTTCCGAATGCACTGTATGTTTGGTGCTGTTGATGTTTGCTGCTGTGAAACTTGGGGAATGGCTCTCAGATTAGCAAATCCTGTAATGATAATGTGGTTGGCACAGGCGAGCACATCAGCGGTGAAGCAGGAGCTTGAATGATTGCTCTCTGTCTCATGGAAATATTTTAGCTGTACATAGTCATCTAAAAAGTTGCCACATAGCTAACTAAACTTGTTTCTACCAATGTAATTCATATGGTAATGACCCAAGCTGCTTGCTATATACAGACACCCAGCTAACAAGCTACCGAAATGGAGATTAGAGTAGTTTGTGTTTAACTGTTGGGCTTAGGTCATGGTTTGTCATGTTTGCTAGGTACAGATATTCATATACTATACAGAAAACAGTGACTCATCACCTATATTTGGTCTTATATAGCAAAATTTGAAATAGTTTTTTTTTTACATTGGTTAAAAGTAGAGACTCAGAGCTACAAAATTGTACACCACACACTGCATTTTTTGAGGAGCAATGGGAAAGTAATTATGCTTTGAAATTTGATCACCTTGTAAACTTACTGTTGAGAAAAGGGCTTTTGAGAAAAGGGCCTTTGAATATTTTGGTACCTACTGGAGAGCTGTCACGATCGTCTTGAGGATAATGAGTGGACCAAGGCGCAGCGTGTGAAAAATACATCTTTTATTTGAGACGAGTGAAACACGAAACGAACACTTATAACAAAACAAAACAACCGTGAAGCTACAAACGTAAGTGCAATACAAAAGCTACAAACGTTCTACATAGACAATTACCCACAAAACCCAATGCCTATGGCTGCCTTAAATATGGCTCTCAATCAGAGACAATGAACCACAGCTGCCTCTAATTGAGAACCAATCTAGGCAGCCATAGACATACAAAACCCCGAGACAAGACACTGACCCATTTAACCTACAAACCCCTAGACAATCCAAAAACACATACATTCCCCATGTCACACCCTGACCTAACTAAAATAATAAAGAAAACAAAGAATACTAAGGCCAGGGCGTGACAAGAGCTCTCCTTTGTCTACACCCATTCAGCATTGTTCACACCCTCTTAAGCCAGCCCCACCCATCTCTTTAAGGATTCACATGTGAGATCATGTGCTAAACAGTGAGTAGTATATAAAAGACTAAAAGTGGTAGTAGCCTACAATAAGAAAAAATTCCAGATAAACAGAAAGTGTCCAAATATTTTATAAATATTAGATGACGCTTACCCAGACACACTTGTCTAAATTGATGGGTCATATGAAAGAAATGCTATAACCCCCATCCACATCCAGTGGTGGAAAAAGTACTAAATTGTCATAAACTCAGCAAAAAAAGAAGCATCCCTTTTTCAGGACCCTGTCTTTCAAAGATAATTTGTTTTCCTATTATTTGACAGCTTAGTGGTCATGTTAGGGTAGATGCCCGTGCAGTGGAACTCATATGATATATAGTTGCAGTGACATTTGTTAACATAGCCGGCTAATGGTTGTTTATTTGATCCTGTTTCTACCGATGCCATTCCTTTGGAAACCGTCCCAGCTTCGTAACTAATCAGCTAACATTGGCAAACCCTGTGGTTAGTCTGTCAGGCAAGAAAACGAGAATACAAGGCAACATTATACTTCGCTCGCGATGCTGTCACTTGATCATCTCGAAGACAACCAGCTAACTCTGCCCATCGAAATAGATGAATAATTATTCTAAACCTGTTTGGCTACATTTCACAGTGTCGTCGTTGTAATCTTTTACTTTCAACATTCTAAATAAATAAGCAATAGCTGGTGTGTTGAATCTGTAAACTGTTGTGCCACATACTTTGACATCTTACCATCTATGAAAAGTCATCTGACCATGAGTCTTGAACCCTAAATAGCCCTAAGAGGTGATTATTAGGAAGATAGTATGTGTATGGTTGAGAAAAAGAGAAAGGAAGAGAGGGACAGTGTGAGAGGGAGAGAGAGAGAATGATGATATTTCTGACCACTATTGTATCCAATTTGTTGCGCAGGTCCTCTCTCCCTCTGTTAGTCCCTACCTCTAGTATAGTGAAAGCGAGGGAAGTGATGTGGAGAGGCAGGGCTCTGATGATCGGAGGGATAGAGATGTTTTGGAGTGAGGTGGGGAGGAATGGCACAAGAGAGGAGAGTGGAGGGAGAGAGAAAGAGGAGAGTGAAGAGGAGGGAAAGGATAATGGAGGGAGATGAACATGGAGAGGAGCAAGTAGAGGGAGAGGTGGGAGCAGAGGGAGAGGAGGAGGAGGAGGGAGAGGAGAAAGCAGCATCTGGAGAGCACACCCGAGAGGAGGGCCTACATTTCGATGGAGTGCACCTGCCCAAAGTCCCACCATTCAACCTTGCACCACACAGCCTGGGCCTAAAGTGACAGTCACAGGGGTTTTGAAGTTGTTTTTTTTTTTTTTTTTAGACCAACCTGTCCCCATCACAACATCCAATTCACTGAATTGTTATCAAAGTAGGATATTTAAAAAAAAAAAATTATTGAGAGGTTATCTACATTTTCAAATTAGTCTGTGAATAGTTGTTTGCATTCATACAGTTGAAGTCAGAAGCTAACATTTTTTACTAGGCAAGTGAGTTAAGAACAAATTCTTATTTTCAAAGAAGGCCTAAGAACAGTGGGTTAACTGCCTTGTTCAGGGATAGAACAACAGATTTTTACCTTGTCAGCTCGGGGATTCGATCCTGCAACCTTCCAACGCTCTAACCACTAGGCTACCTGCCGCCCCTTACACTTAGGTTGGAGTCATTAAAACTCGTTTTTCAACCACTCCACAAATTTCTTGTTAACAAACTATAGTTTTGGCAAGTCGGTTAGGACATCTACTTTGCGAATGACACAAGTTATGTTTCTAACAATTGTTTACAGACAGATTATTTGACTTATAATTCACTGTATCACAATTCCAGTCGGTCAGAAGTTTACATACACTAAGTTGACTGTGCCTTTAAATAGCTTGGAAAATTCCAGAAAATGATGTCATGGCTTTAGAAGCTTCTGATAGGCTAATTGATATTATTTGAGTCAATTGGAGGTGTACCTGTGGATGTATTTCAAAGCCTACTTTCAAACTCAGTGCCTCTTTGCCTGACATCATGGGAAAATCAAAAGAAATCGGCCAAGACCTCAGAAAAATTGTAGACCTCCACAAGTCTGGTTCATCCTTGGGAGCAATTTCCAAATGCCTGAAGGTACCACGGTAATTTGTACAAACAATAGTACGCAAGTATAAACACCATTGGACCATGAAGCCGTCATACCGCTCAGGAAGGAGACGTGGTCTGTCTCCTAGAGATGAACGTACTTTAGTTCGAAAAGTGAAAATCAATCCCAGAACAACAGCAAAGGACCTTGTGAAGATGCTGGAGGAAACAGGTACAAAAGTATCTATATCCACAGTAAAACGAGTCCTATATCGACATAACCTGAAAGGCAGCTCAGCAAGGAAGAAACCACTGCTCCAAAACCGCCATAAAAAAAGCCAGACTATGGTTTGCAACTGCACATGGGGACAAATATTGTACTTTTTGGAGAAATGTCCTCTGGTCTGATGAAACAAAAATAGAATTGTTTGGTCATAATGACCATTGTTATGTTTGGAGGAAAAAGGGGGAGGCTTGCAAGCCGAAGAACACCATCCCAACCGTGAAGCACGGGGGTTGCAGCATCATGTTGTGGGGGTGCTTTGCTGCAGGAGGGACTGGTGCAATTCATAAAATAGATGGCATCATGAGGAGAAAAAATTATGTGGATATATTGAAGCAACATCTCAAGACATCAGTCAGGAAGTTAAAGCTTGGTCGCAAATGGGTCTTCCAAATGGACAATGACCCCAAGCATACATCCAAAGTTGTGGCAAAATGGCTTAAGGACAACAAAGTCAAGGTATTGGAGTGGCCTTCACAACGCCCTGACCTCAATCCCATAGAAAGTTTGTGGGCAGAACTGAAAAAGTGTGTGTGAGCAAGGAGGCCTACAAACCTGACTCAGTTACATCAGCTCTGTCAGGAGGAATGGGCCAAAATTCACGCAACTTATTGTGGGAAGATTTGGGAAGGCTACCCAAAACATTTGACCCAAGTTAAACAATTTAAAGGAAATGCTACCAAATGCTATTTGAGTGTATGTAAACTTCTGACCCACTGGGAATGTGATGAAAGAAATCATTCTCTCTGCTATTATTCTGAAATTTCACATTCTTAAAATAAAGTGGTGATCCTAACTGACCTAAGACAGGAATTTTTTACTAGGATTAAATGTCAGGAATTGTGAAACTGAGTTTAAATGTATTTGGCTAAGGTGTATGTAAGCTTCTGACTTCAACTGTATACAAGGTCTCACAGTTGAAAATGCATGTCAGAGCAAAATCCAAGCCATATGAGGTCGAAGGAATTTTCTGTAGAGCTCCGAGACAGGAATGTGTCAAGGCATAGATCTGGGGAATGGTACCATTTCTGCACAATTGAAGGTCCCCAAGAACACAGTAGCCTCCAACATTCTTAAATGGACGAAGTTTGGAACCACCAAGACTTTTCCTAGAGCTGGCCGCCCGACCAAACTGAGCAATCAGGGAGAAGGGCCTTGATCAGGAAGGTGACAGAGCTCTAGAGTTCCTCTGTGGAGTTGGGAGAACCTTCCAGAAGGACAACCATCTCTGCAGCACTCCACCAATCAAGCCTTTATGGTACAGTGGCCAGACGGATGACAGCCCGCTTGGAGTTTGCCAAAAGGCACCTAAAGGGCTCTCAGACCATGAGAAAATGCACACATTAAATCAGGTCACATACCCTTTAGCTAGACTTAGGACCCCTATACTTAGCAAGTGTTGCAAAATCAGTAGGTTAGCTGGGTGTTTTTTTATTAAAAGGTAAAAACATGCTATAACAATGGACGTGTTACTGAATATAAAAGAGACACTGTCTATATAAAAGCTAATTACAACTGAATTATAAGACTTACTGGACATTTAAATACCAAGCCATAGATTAATACTTGAAATTCTGTAGTGTTGGTGAGTTCACACAAAGTGAAAGTGTTTTTTAGGAACAGTCGGGTTGTAGCGTGCCCAATATCAGTCTGTGATACCTTGCTGGTTAAACAGTTTGAAACAAAGCAATATAACTTTTTTGAAAGTTTCCTCTCACAACCTCTACAAGCCAGAATATTGAATAAAATTACATTTGAACTAAATCTACTGATTGTCTAGATTGTTGGTCCTTATGTCTTTCAAAATTTGATAAAAAAGATTTACTGGAAAGTTTTATTAACCTTTTTTTTAACGCCGATCTCTATTTTCAATCTCCTGATGCATTCACACATGGGATCATTCCATTTGATTTCAATCACTTTTTGACCCCACCCCTTTTGATTTGATCTGAACTTATTAAACATATTTGCCAATCGTAGAAGTGGTCAAACTTTTTGGACCTAAATGCCAAAACATTTAGGAGATAGAGGTGCTCAAAGTTGACCCATTTTGCAAACCCCACCCTACCATGAGACAAACTGTAACGGCTTTCCTCCTCTTCAGACGAGGAGTAAGAGATATCGGACCAATGTGCATCGTGGTAAGTGTCCATTTTAATATAAAAACTGAACACTACAAAAATACAAAATAATAACGTGAATGAACTAAAAAAAATCGAAACAGTCCCGTATGGTACAAACACAGGAAACAACCACCCACAAAACACAAAGGAAAACAGGCTACCTAAATATGGCTCCCAATCAGAGACAAAGACTGACACCTGCCTCTGATTGGGAAACATACTAGGCCAAACACATAGAAATATAACCATAGAACAAAACATAGAAAACAACATAAAATGCCCACCCCAACTCATGCCCTGACCAAACTAAAATAAAGACATAAAAAAGGAACTAAGGTCAGAACGTGACACAAACATGGTTGTCAAACTATTTCATAATGTCTAGATAAAATGTTTTAAAAAAGTTTAACGTCCATTATTAAAAGAACATGTAAACTTAGTGTTTCATTTTGAATCATGTTACAAAACAGGTCGCTGTGGTCACAAGATGCTGGCAAATGGGTTTTGGAATATTGACAAGTTCCAGATGGGATACAAGTCCGCTCTGATCATGTCAATTCTCATTTTGCCCAAAAAGTGGCAGACTCGGGTTATCACTATCAAACACATCAGCAAGTGGCCACTCCACAAATGGTTTAAGGGAAAGTGTTATTTCAACATAACATTGTTGAGTGTTGTCTCATGTAAACATGTCCGAGGCGCTGCATAATGAGCAGGTCTGTCTCACTGTCTGGAGATTCTGGCTTCAATGATTGAAAAGAGCGTGCGCAGCTGATATAGCGCAATCAGCACAGCTGCTTCTCTCGTGTTAGTGGGCACTGGTCAAGTGGGCATGATCATAATCCAAACCCAACTCTCCAGAAGTCGTGACAAACTCACTTATAAACCTAAGTTTTGGATGAGACTGACTTTATGACCAAAATTATCGTAATTAGACTTTGTAGTCAATTTTGACACACTAGTAAATGTTTCTGACTAATATTGATGCCACATAAGCCATTGAAAACCAGAGAAGTTGGTTCTAAGGGGAAGTTTAAAACCCATCTAGGGATTGGATTGATTTCTTTCTTTAATTTGACATGTTTATGTCTATCTGCAGAGGGACTATAGATAAACTAGCTAGCTGGCTAAATCTGGCACATTTACAGCAGTGTTAATGTGCACTGTCCCTGTCAAATAAATCAACATTAGCACTTTGTTTTAAGGCACACATATTAGGCACTAATTTGTAGGTTATAAGTGAGTGTGTAAGCAGCTTATACAGCCTTTATTAGATATTATTTGCCATTTATGAGGTCTTTAGTTTACCTATTCACAGTGTATACGTAATCAAATCAAATTTATTTATATAGCCCTTCGTACATCAGCTGATATCTCAAAGTGCTGTACAGAAACCCAGCCTAAAACCCCAAACAGCAAGCAATGCAGGTGTAGAAGCACGGTGGCTAGGAAAAACTCCCTAGAAAGGCCAAAACCTAGGAAGAAACCTAGAGAGGAACCAGGCTATGAGGGGTGGCCAGTCCTCTTCTGGCTGTGCCGGGTGGAGATTATAACAGAACATGGCCAAGATGTTCAAATGTTCATAAATGACCAGCATCATCAAATAATAATAATCACAGTAGTTGTCGAGGGTGCAGCAAGTCAGCACCTCAGGAGTAAATGTCAGTTGGCTTTTCATAGCCGATCATTAAGAGTATCTCTACCGCTCCTGCGGTCTCTAGAGAGTTGAAAACAGTAGGTCTGGGACAGGTAGCACGTCCGGTGAACAGGTCAGGGTTCCATAGCCGGAGGCAGAACAGTTGAAACTGGAGCAGCAGCACGGCCAGGTGGACTGGGGACAGCAAGGAGTCATCATGCCAGGTAGTCCTGACGCATGGTCCTAGGGCTCAGGTCCTCCGAGAGAGAGAAAGAAAGAGAGAAAGAGAGAATTAGAGAGAGCATACTTAAATTCACACAGGACACCGGATAAGACAGGAGAAGTTCTCCAGATATAACAAACTGACCCTAGCCCCCCGACACATAAACTACTGCAGCATAAATACTGGATGCTGAGACAGGACGGTCAGGAGACACTGTGGCCCCATCCGATGATACCCCCAGACAGGGCCAAACAGGAAGGATATAACCCCACCCACTTTGCCAAAGCACAGCCCCCACACCACTACAGGGATAACTTCAACCACCAATTTACCATCCTGAGACAAGGCCGAGTATAGCAAACAAAAGATCTCTGCCACGGCACAAACCAAGGGGGGGCGCCAACCCAGACAGGAAGATCACGTCAGTGACTCAACCCACTCAAGTGACGCACCCATCCTAGGGACGGCATGAAAGAGCACCAGTAAAGCCAGTGACTCAGCCCCTGTAATAGGGTTAGAGGCAGAGAATCCCAGTGGAGAGAGGGGAACCGGCCAGGCAGAGACAGCAAGGGTTGTTCGTTGCTCCAGAGCCTTTCCGTTCACCTTCACACTCCTGGGCCAGACTACACTCAATCATATGACCTACTGAAGAGATAAGTCTTCAGTAAAGAGTTAAAGGTTGAGACCGAGTCTGCGTCTCTCACATGGGTAGGCAGACCATTCCATAAAAATGGAGATCTATAGGAGAAAGCCCTGAAAAACTAGTAATGTATTACTAGTTTTTCATTGGTTA
Organism: Salvelinus namaycush; assembly: GCF_016432855.1. Lineage (NCBI taxonomy): Eukaryota > Metazoa > Chordata > Actinopteri > Salmoniformes > Salmonidae > Salvelinus > Salvelinus namaycush. The sequence goes on from NC_052314.1 coordinate 53,373,056, forward strand.
CATCCTTATTTGCCACAATCAAAGCTTATCAATAGTTAGTAAGGTGTCTGCATGTGTAATTTGCAGTCTTAATAAGGGACTGATTGGGGCAGAGTACACTAAGAATAAGTATTCCACCGTGTATGCGCTTGATAATGGTCTTCATTGTTATGTAATTCAACAGTGAACTATATGCTTTAACAGTGCCAAAATAGCCCCAAAGACATCTCTACAGTCAAATACAGGTTTCCCATTCTAAAGTGTGGTCATGCTCATTGCCAATGCATATAGGATACACCACTTCTCTGCAGACATAGGTTCCCTATTCTGAAGTGTAAACACATTCCTCCTTAATAAATGTACAATAAGTCATTATTACTCCAAATTAGGTTCCCTATTCTGAAGGGAAGGATCACAGTTGCACTTTAGTGGAAAGAAGCAGCGGCAGAGTAACTATCTCCTGTGTACATTGTTTATTTGTGAACACTTTTTTTCCTGAACATTTTTAGAAAAGACAGAGACATGGAAAAGTACATAATAGCAGGTGACACAGCTATATGCCTAGAAAAGGTGCAATAGGCAGTTTACCATAGGTCACTTCGATTAACTAAGTTTGCATCTGTCCTTCCAGACAAGGTTGTACTATTTGTTGTGCCCCTTCTCGATCACTCAGTAGCCTTCCTTAGTGCTGGTTTTATTATCTCTCTCTCTCTTACACACACACAAACACATTGGACCCTGGATTTGGATTAAAGTTCAAGTGCACTGAATGTAGACCCATGCAATAAATATTATACAATTAAATAAAAAGCTGCCATTTTTGCTTAAGATGAAAGGGGCTGGGGAGACTCAAACAGAAAAAACTGCCAATCCAATTCATAGGAAGGGTACTACACTGAAAATGGATTAAGATCATGTTGTCCTTCAGTGCAACACCCTCACCTAGTGGTCTGGTTAGTGCACTGTACAGTGTACCGTATGCCATTTTGTAACGGTTTTGACTTGAGGTTATTGTTTGTTAGGGGTGCCAGGTAGGTCGTGCCTACCAGAGAAAATATAGATTTCTCGTTTTGTTTGTGAGGGAATGAGTCACGTCTGGTCCGTCAAGTCTACCCCAATACAAAGGACTCATGTAAAAGTCAGTATAGAAATACATTTTTCATAATCGCTTAAAACATTGTAAATAACTTCAAAACAACTGTGTTCCTTTGCGTTGGTTGTATTACCAAAATAGACGATCACACAAATAATGTGTACAACACAATGATCTCTGGTTCCTTAAGACCAGTCCCATACCTAGGCCCTAAAAAGAGTCCAGCCCGGTAAATTAGTTCATACGAACTCAAGTGACCTCAGTCACGCAACAGCACTGAATTTCAATAAAATGGCTTTGTAACCCCAACAACAGCATAATTATTTACTTACATAAATCCTCACGTTCTGACTTTCCAGATCTTAAACTACACAACTGATGCAGAGTCCGAACATATTACTGCTCTTCTTGGTTGCACCTCCTCTATCCATTGCAATCCAACAATTATCGCAACCATTTCTGTTGAATATACAGATAAATCATTAGTTAGTCTCTTGCATAGATTAACATCGAACTCAGGAATAAAAACACCTGCTCCTGTCTTCCCATACATGGGATCCATTGAACCATCTGTATATACCGCAAGATATGAATCAAATTGATTACTAATATATTGATCCAGTATTGTTTCTACATAATCTTCTTCACACCACTGTTTCTTTTCTCCAATCAGGCTCAGATCAACATGTGGTCTTGTATTAAACCACGGTGGCGCGTTTCCTATTGCCACAGATGGCCCTATAACGATATCTCTGAGTCCATGTTCATCAACCCTTTTTCTAATCTCTGGGCCAAAACCCCTCTTTTGATAGTGTTCATATTCCCAACAGTCTTCCAGTACTGTCAGTGTAGGATGATCTACCGTACTACCCTTCAGTCTTGCCAAGTATGCCAGGGCTAGCTCAACTCTTCTATGGGATTGTGGCATTTCCCCATTATCTACTTGTAAAGCCTCAACTGGTGTAGTTTTAAATGCACCATCGCACATCCTGAGTGCCCTCGCTTTCCAATTTGTAAGTCGCTCTGGATAAGAGCGTCTGCTAAATGACTTAAATGTAAACCATATACAAAGCACGAGAGGGGGCTTCAGGATTGGAACACGAGAGACTCCGATCTCTGAATCCTGTGTCTTTGCCAAGACATTGCTATAGACGTGCAGCTAAATTAGTTTTAAAAAATTAGTTTTAAATGCACCATCGCACATCCTGAGTGCCCTCACTTTCCAATTTGTAAGTCGCTCTGGATAAGAGCGTCTGCTAAATGACTTAAATGTAAACCATATACAAAGCACGAGAGGGGGCTTCAGGATTGGAACACGAGAGACTCCGATCTCTGAATCCTGTGTCTTTGCCAAGACATTGCTATAGACGTGCAGCTAAATTAGTTTAAAAAAAATTGTTTTAAATGCACCATCGCACATCCTGAGTGCCCTCACTTTCCAATTTGTAAGTCGCTCTGGATAAGAGCGTCTGCTAAATGACTTAAATGTAAACCATATACAAAGCACGAGAGGGGGCTTCAGGATTGGAACACGAGAGACTCCGATCTCTGAATCCTGTGTCTTTGCCAAGACATTGCTATAGACGTGCAGCTAAATTAGTTTTCACTTCAGAACCTTTTTATGAAATAAATTGTTTTCTTGTTTGTTGGAGCCATTTATGTAACTTGAAAACAGATTCAATGGACGATCTCATCAAAGTACGATAAATATTCAGTAAAAATTGCCCCTCAATCATGACCAACTATTGTCCTCATAAGATGTAATACTTACTGTACTTACATTTAGTCTCAATACATGTACCATGTGTCCATGTAAGCTTTTCATCAATCCAAAGCCACAAATTATTTAATTATGTTACCCTTTCCATTAGTTCTCCATATAATTGAACACTGACATCTTCCTTAATCTTTTCGTTAGCGAACAACATACAGTATGGCAAGATTTAGACAAAGATAACTGGAAAACCATGATAAAGACCATTCCTCTACTGCTACATCAGCACCTCACATTTTCTCCGTTACATAAGGAATATTCCTTCCCCTTTTCCAAATTGCACCATCATCTGCATTTAATTCCACCCCTATACCCTGTCCAATATCCCCAAAAATATCGTCAGTCATCAACATGAATCAGATAGGACTAATAGCACTACCCTGTAGATTTCCATTTTCCACCTCATATTCTCGAATCCCACCCTGACGTGGAAGGTTCGGTCAAACAATAAATCCAGTTATACATTCTCCCACTAATTTCCATTCCATTCAATTTAATCAGGCTTTCCCACCACATTGTACCATATGCTTTTTCAATATCAAAATATGCTATTGACCTCACTTCCTTCAATGCCGAGGCTTTGGTCACGTCAGTACTAACTTTAACTAATGCATCAAGGGTAGTCCTTATTTTCTGAATCCACTCTGGTTTGGACTAAATAGACCCATATGTTCCAAATAATACATACATCGACCTACAATCAACTTTTCCATTAATTTACAGAGATTTGATGTATGTGAAACAGGTCTATAACCAGTCTTTCTCTGAAAGACTATCATGCTATCAAATTATACAAAGTTATTGCATGCTTCAGCCACCGAATGAACTATCTTTTATCTACCATCCCCCCCTCCTATTGGAGTAGCCAATAAAGCAGCATCAAATTTGACAGAATTCACAGATGCAGCACAGTCTTCTTCCATTGACAATTTCTGACTCTCCTTTTCACAGAGTCTAAAAAAGTTCCCTGTTTGTTTTGTCAAAGCACCAATTTAAATCCAGTTCCCGTTTCACGAAAACGTACGTCAGGATCTATGTTGCACATGACTGGGAAATGATCACTACCTATTGTGGATTCTATCTTCACATCCCACTCACATACTGTATACCAACAATAGAGAAAGACACCAATGTAAGATCTAAATATTACGATGTACAGTACCTCTAGTCACATTTACCTGTGTCCCCCGACCATCATTTAAACAAACTGGTCCCCTCCGCTAAACCATTGGCATCTGTGGTATTGCTGCCCCAGAAGCTGTTATGCGCTTTGAAATCCCCACACCATATTTCCTTATCACCTTTACACAACTATATCTAATACAGATACAGTAATGGGCTTACAAGGATTATAGTAATTAAACAATGTGATATTACCCCCTTCTCTACAAATCTCCACTGCCACACATTTATGTTATTTGAAACCATGAATCGCTCTTTGTGAACCCTCCATTCTATCACTTCTTACAGATAAAACAAGGAATAATGTAATCAAATTGAGGTTTAAACCACGTTTATGTTTCACACCATGTAAGACATCTAAATCATATATAATCTTCTAAAATTCTTGTCCATTGGCTATCAGACTCCTAGCATTCCACTGCACAATAAGGAACACCATAATCCTATTTATTATCCTGATCATCATTTGAACTTTGGTTCAGCATCAGATGTATCATTTAGACCGTAACTTCAGAAATCCCCAGAATGTCATTGGCTGCCTTGACGACTACTTTTATTCGTGCAGTCCTGCTTTTATGTGGAGCGGTCATCTTGATTGCCCTACACACGAAGGACAGGAAGTCTACACAACCTACTACTGTGGTTTTCTCTGTAATCGAGCATTTATGCTCACCTGTCACATTAACGATCGGCGGAGGTTCCACTGGCGTTCTCGGAGCGGCCACTATCTGCCGATATGTTGTACCTGGAGAATTTTGAACACTAAGTTTATTACTTTCCAAACAGCCTCAGTTAGGATACATTGTTTGTAATTTTGTACCTCTGCGCTTCCATTACTTTTTTGTTGTGTTTCACATCCTCCATTTGCTGCACTATGTTTTCCGTCACTGTTACAACGTTTAACTTTATCAGGCCCACATTTCACACACTCCTGATCCCCACCACACTTTGCACATCTCATTTTACCGTTGCAGACGTTAGCAACATGCCCCATCCGTTGGCACATCGAAGTGGCACGTACTCTCTAACTGGATAACAGAGTGATCCTAGATGCATCCTATCTGCCACTCTTTTTGCTTTTCATCTTTTTTGCGTCAATAACTTTTCCTCCTTTCAGGGAAGCCTTAACTTCTTTCATGGTAGTTTCCAATGGCATCCCAGCAATTACTCCTCTCAGTTTAGACACGGCACCAGGAATATGACCTTTCACCCGACCCCCATTTAGCGAATTAAATTCCAGGACTTTCTCCTGCTGAATTATGTATTTGAAACGATCAGGACCTTCCCACAAACCATCGGTTTGGCCTCTTTAATCACCCCACTCAGAACGACAGATTTTTACCTTGTCAGCTCAGGGATTCGATCCAGCAACCTTTCGGTTACTGGCCCAACGCTCTAACTACTTATCGGTCATGTAGCAGACATTCTTATCCAGAGTGACTTACAGTAGTGATTGCATACATTTTCATAATATATATATTCTTATATCATACTGGTCCCCCATGGGAATCGAACCCACAACCCTGGCCTTGTAAGCACCATGCTCTACCAACTGAGCTACACAGGCCCCAAAAGGTTATTCAGTTGTCCCCAAAGGAGAATCCTTTCTGGTTCCAGGTAGAAGTGTTTTGGCTTCCATGTAGAACCCTCTGTGTAAAGGGTTCTACATGGAACTAAATTAGTTCTACTTGCAAGCAAAAAGGGATATTCAAGAACCCTTTCAGGTTTTAGATGGCACCTTTTTTTTCTATGAGTGTAGTTCACTATTCCTAATATAACTACACTGGAAGAATGACCTAAGAAGTAGGTGTTACTTGTTGTTTTTATAAAAAAACATAACATCCATAGTGTTTCTACAATCAATTCAAAGCCTTTGCCCTGTCACATGACTATACGTTAAGACAATACAATAAACAGAGGGAGTAGACAGATGGGAGTGGATAAACTGTTCTATCTTCATTCTCTCCTACAGAGCAGAACTCAAATACGGTGTGATATGCTAGCTGGTCATGAATCTATAGGAATATCAGTGCATTCCAAAGCCACGGAGGTTTGATGTCGCAACAGCTGGAAATGCATGTTACGACAACTTGAAATTGAAGAAGAATGATGCGTTCAGGTAGAAATGAATTTCACCATATAGCAACGGCCTTTGTTTGAAGCATGTTGTATCTTCTGTACTTCACCATCCTTTATCCTCCTCTCCTCCCATTGGTTTAATGTTATTTACAAAGACATGTTTTGATGTTCTATTGATTGACTTAGTGAGTTATTTGTATATTTACAAAAAAGGCTAAACTTCCTACTGTAGAATAAGAATAATTCTTATGGAGGTTTAATCAGCATTTACTTGCGCATTCATCCAAGCAGGATCAGTCAAGGCTAGATGTATTTTTCTGCAATATCTTTCATTCTGTACTTTTTTAAACGTCCCTTCACAAGATACAGTAGCAGTAGTACAATTGAATGACACTGTCACAAGTTCTGCACTGAAGGTGCAAAGTTCAGCATCGCATGTGATCTACAGTTGAAGTCGGAAGTTTACATGCACTTAGGTTGGAGTCATTAAAACTCGTTTTTCAACCACTCCACAAATGTCTTGTTAACAAACTATAGTTTTGGCAAGTCGGTTAGGACATCTACTCTGTGCATGACACGTGTAATTTTTCCAACAATTGTTTACAGACAGATTAATTCACTTATAATTCACTGCATCACAATTCCAGTGGGTCAGAAGTTTACACACACTAAGTTGACTGCCTTTAAACAGCTTGGAAAATTCCAGAAATTGATGTCATGGCTTTAGAAGCTTCTGATAGGCTAATTGACGTCATTTGAGTCAATTGGAGGTCAATTGGACCTCAGACAAAATATTGCAGACCTCCACAAATCTGGTTCATCCTTGGGAGCAATTTCCAAACACCTGAAGGTACCAAGTTCATCTGCACAAACAATAGTATGCAAGTATAAACACCATGGGACCATGCAGCCGTCATACCACTCTGGAAGGAGACACGTTCTGTCTCCTAGAGATGAACGTACTTTGGTGCTTAAAGTGCAAATTAAATCCCAGAACAACAGCAAAGGACTTTGTGAAGATGCTGGAGGAAACAGGTACAAAAGTATCTATATCCACAGTAAAACGAGTCCAAAATCGACATAACCTGAAAGGCCACTCAACAAGAATCCACTGCTCCAAAACCACCATTAAAAAAAAGCCAGACTATGGTTTGCAACTGCACATGGGGACAAAGATTGTACTTTTTGGAGAAATTTCCTCTGTTCTGATGAAACAAAAATATAATTGTTTGGCCATAATGACCATCATTATGTTTGGAGGAAAAAGGGGGATGCTTGCAAGCCGCAGAACACCATCCCAACCGTGAAGCACGGGGGTGGCAGCATCATGTTGTGGGAGTGCTTTGCTGCAGGAGGGACTGGTGCACTTCACAAAATAGATGGCATCATGAGGATGAAAATGATGTGGATATATTGAAGCAACATCTCAAGACATCAGTCAGGAAGTTAAAGCTTGGTCGCAAATGGGTCTTCCAAATGGACAATGACCCCAAGCATACTTCCAAAGATGTGGCAAAATGGCTTAAGGACAACAAAGTCAAGGTATTGGAGTGGCCATCACAAAGCCCTGACCTCAAATCCTATACATAATTTGTGGGCAGAACTGAAAAAGCGTGTGCGAGCAAGGATCCTACAAACCTGACTCAGTTACACCAGCTCTGTCAGTAGGAATGGGCCAAAATTCACCCAACTTATTGTGGGAAGCTTGTGGAAGGCTACCTGAAACATTTGACCCAAGTTAAACAATTTAAAGGCAATTCTACCAAATACTAATTGAGTGTATGTAAACTTCTGACCCACTGGGAATGTGATGAAAGAAATAAAAGCTGACATAAATCATTCTCTCTACTATTATTCTCACATTTCACATTCTTAAAATAAAGTGGTGATCCTAGCTGACCTAAAACAGGGAATTTATACGAGGATTAAATGTCAGGAATTGTAAAAAAAAAACGGAGTTTAAATGTATTTGGCTAAGGTGAATGTAAACTTCCGACTTCAACTGTATACTGCATGTTAATGTCTTTGCTGCACATTGGCTGGATGAATATGATGTTTTGGCTGAACCAACAGTTTTTGTTTTGAGACACAATGTGGATAGGGATGTATCCCCAATTTACCAGTCACGTACTTTCAGGGTGCAACAAATCAAATCAAATTGTAATGGTCACATACACATATTTAGCATAGGTCGTTGCGGGTGTAGCGAAATGCTTGTGTTCCTAGCTCCAACAGTGCAGGAGTATCTAAAAATTCACAAAAATATACGGTATACCAGTCAAAAGTTTGGACAGGTTTCGCTTTGTTTTTTTCTATTTTCTACATTGTATAATAATAGTGAATACATCAAAACTATTAAATAACACATATGGATTCATGTAGTAACCAAAAAGTGTTAAACAAATCAAAATATATTCGAGATTCTTCAAAGTAGCCTCCCTTTGCCTTGATGACAGCTTTGCACAATCTTGGCATTCTCTCAACCAGCTTCATGAGGTAGTCACCTGTAATGCATTTAAATTAACATGTGTGCCTTGTTAAAAGTTAATTTGTGGAATTTATTTCCTTAATGTGTTTGAGCCAATCAGTTATGTTGTGACAAGGTAGCGGTGATATACAGAATATAGCCCTATTTGGTAAAAGACCAAGTTAATATTATGGAAAGAACAGCTCAAATAAGCAAAGAGAAACGACAGTCCATCATTACTTTAAGGCATGAAGGTCAGTCAATATGGAACATTTCAAGAACTTTGAAGTGCAGTCACAAAAACTATCAAGCACTATGATGAAACCGGCGGTGGTTATGTTCATTAGAGTTACCAGCCTCAGAAATTGCAGCCCAAATAAATTCTTCAGAGTTCAAGTAACAGACACATCTCAACATCAACTGTTCAGAGACTGCGTGAATCAGGCCTTCATGGTCAAATTGCTTCAAAGAAACCACTACTAAAGGACACAAATAAGAAGAAGAGACGTGCTTGGGCCAAGAAACACGAGCAATGGACATTAGACTGGTGGAAATCTGTCATTTGGTCTGATGAGTCCAAATTTGAGATTTCTGGTTCCAACCACCGTGTCTTTGTGAGACGAAGAGTAGGTGAATGGATGAACTCTGCATGTGTGGTTCCCACTGTGAAGCATGGAGGAGGAGGTGTGATGGTGTAGGGGAGCTTTGCTGGTGACACTGTCAGTGATTTATAAAAAAATTCAAGACACACTTAACCAACATGGCTACCACAGCATTCTGCAGCGATTCACCATCCCACCTGGTTTGCGCTTACTGGGATTATTATTGGTTTTTCAACAGGACAATGACCTAACACACCTCCAGGCTGTGTAAGGGTTATTTTACCAAGAAGAGTGATGAGTGCTTCATCAGATGACCTGGCCTCCACAATCACCCGACCTCAACCCAATTGAGATGGTTTGGGATGAGTTGGACCGCAGAGTGAAGGAAAAGCAGCAAACAAGTTCTCAGCATATGTGGGAGCTCCTTCAAGACTGTTGGAAAAGCATTCCAGGTGAAGCTGGTTGAGAAAATTCTGAGTGTGCAAAGCTGTCAAGGCAAAGGGTGGATACTTGTAAGAATATTAAAATGCATATTTTGATTTGTTTAACAATTTTGGTTACTACATGATTCAATATGTTATTTCATAGTTTTGATGTATTCACTATTATGATACAATGTAGAAAATAGTAAAAATAAAGAAACCCTGGAATGAGTAGGCGTGTACAAACTTTTGACTCGTACTGTACATAAAAGTAAAATAATATATAAAATATAAATCGAGCAATGTGGCCTTGACTAAAGTACAGCAGAATAGAATAGAGTATATACATATGAGATGAGTAAAGCAGTATGTAAACATTATTTAAACATTGTTAAAGTGACTAGTTTTCCATTATTAAAGTGGCCAGTGATTTCAAGTCTATGGATATAGGGCAGGAGCCTCTAAGGTGCAGGGTTGCGTAACCGGATGGAAGATGGCTAGTGAAGGTTATTTATTAACAGTCTGATGGCCTTGATAGAAGCTGTCTCTCTGTCCCAGTCCCAGTCTCTCTGTCCCAGCCTGACGGGGCGGCCCGTCAGGTAAGCGAGGACGCAGTTGCACAGGGTGGGGTTCAGACCCAGGGCCCCGAGCTTAATGATGAGGTTGGAGGGTACTATGGTGTTGAATTCTGAGCTATAGTCAATGAACAGCATTCTTACATAGGTATTCCTCTTGTCCAGATGGGATTGGGCAGTGTGCAGTGTGATGGCGATTGCATCATCTGTGGACCTAGTGGGGCGGTAAGGAAATTGAAGTGGGTTTCAGGTAAGGTAGAGGTGATATGATTCTTAATTAGCCTCTCAAAGCACTTCATGATGACAGACGTGAGTGCTAAGAGGCAATAGCCATTTAGTTCAGTTACCTTTGCTTTCTTGGGTACAGGAACAATGATGGACATCTTGAAGCAAGTGGGGACAGCAGACTGGGATAGGGAGATATTGAATATGTCCGTAAACTCTCCAGCCAACTGGTCTGCGCATGCTCTGAGGACGTGGCTAGGGATGCCGTCTGGGCCAGCAGCCTTGCAAGGGTTAACACGCTTAAATGACTTACTCATATTGCAGATAGAAATTCCATGAATAGAGATGACATGATTCCTTACTCCACTCCTTACTCCAGCATACCCTGTTATGATTATAATGTCGTCACACTGATCTTCAACACAGGTTTGTCTTTGAGGGTGATGATACTGGCATCTCTCACCGTTCCCATCATAGTTCAAAGTCCTGGTGAGCATATGCTATTCGTTTTCTGCAAAATATCCTATTTTCTCAACATAGCTGTCTCAAATTCAGAAATAAAAAATATTAATCTTCAATTTCCTTGAGTAAGAAAATTAGTCTCTCTCTCTCGCTCACACACTCTCTCTCTCTTACCCCAGAAATCTTCACCTTGTCGGTCCCACACGGTCCAATCTTCACCTGGTTGAACTCCTCCGTTTCTTTATCTTGTGAACTTTCACCTCTCTTCAATGCGGAGCCATTGGAGGTGCGCTGGTATAGGGCCAAAGACTTTGACTCAACTGCCTTGTTGTACAAAGATCACAAGATCCAGGAGGCCCCTGTGGACCCCCGGTACAGGGGCAGGGTGTCTCTAACTGGGGGGCTGGAGAGAGGGAACGTGTCCCTGACACTGGAGAGGGTCACACTGGAAGACAGGGGGGAGTATGTGTGCTATGTTAGCAGTGAAAGGTGGTATGAAAAGGCCATTGTACTCCTCACAGTGAATGGTAAGTAATTGGGGACAGTTTAATGGATAGTTCACCCAAATTACAGATTGGTTTCCTTCACTTGCATTGGTTAATAGGCCATAACTGCTAAAGAGTTTGCATTTTATGACAGTGGCCAGGTATACAAAACCGAAGCATGGATTGCCTTCTTAGCGTGTCCATACACAGATTTCAGGGTAAGGAAACCAATGTGTCATTTTGTAATTTGGGTGAACTACCACTTCAACATGGGATGGCATTTTTGTTCTGTCCACAAAACTACAACTTCCCCAAAAATACTGTAACACCAGGGTTTGGGTCAATTCCAATTCATTTCCAGAATGTAAACCAAATTCCAATTCCAAATTTTCCTAATTGAAGAGAATAGGAATTTCACTGTACTTCCTGAATTGACTGAAATTCAAATGCCATTGACTCAATCCTGCGTAATACTCACAATATTGTAGCAGAAATTATCTTGTATCTTTTTTTAAATTATAATTTACAGGTAAATGTGATGCATGAGATACAATAGTCTATTCCAATAATCTATGATCATAGCTTGTCCTCACCCTCCCCTTTTATCTGTCCATTAGTAACAGGTAGTGAACCAGTTCTCTCTGTAGCTGAAGCAAGAGGAGGAGGTCAGGTGAACGTTACCTGTTCATCAGAGGGCTGGTCACCACAACCTACACTCACCTGGAGAAACAAAGAGGGTACAGAGATCAGAAATGAACAAGTACTCAACACCACTGGTAATTACTTGTAGAATCACTACACATGCCAAATCAGTCTGAAGAAGGCAACTGTGCCTGTATCTGAGAATATGTATCTTTCCCATTATAATAAATGGTTGTGTGTATACCTGCCTCTCTTTCTGTTTCAGATCCTCAGGGCTTGGTGAGTGTCAGTAGCTGGCTGCTGTATTCTCCCTCAGACTCAGATTGGCTCTCCTGTACAGTCTCTCTGTCTGGGGAGAAGAGAGAGAGCAGAATCATGCCAAGAGCTCCAATGGAAGGTGAATGTCTCAGAAAAGGTTATCAATACCTTAACATTTAATATCTATTTAATATATTGAACTCTTTCAGTCGGTTCTAAATTATTATTCTTTTAAGTACAAAAGTTTTCACCCCCCTCTCAGACATTAGAGTATTTTTTGAAGATGGTAACAATTACAAATGTTTATTTTTATTACTTTTTTACAATTAAATGAAATGTAATTCCATGTTGTAAAATAATAAAAAGTCTAAGGGTGTAAATACTTATGCAAGGCACTGTGTGTTCTCTTAAAGTTGAAGTGGTTTATCCATCCTTTCTACAGGACATTGGAGCCTTGGTGCCTTCATGACATTACTGTTCGTCAATCTACTAGTAATCTGTACTCTAATTGGACTCTTCACCTGGAACAAAAAAACAGGTATATTAACAAGATTGCATTTTTTAAATTCAATGGCCGACTTCAACTTCAACACCATGCCGTTGAGCTACACAATCTCTGTCATCAGGTTGATTTGGGCATGAAATTGAAAGAATTCAGCTAACTTTAGCCGCCACTAGCTAACAAACAAGTGATGGGGGCAAATGAGCAATGTACTTAAAAAAAAAGCCTAATGATCTTATATTAACATCAAACCAATATAGCTGATTTCAGTTGATTTGGCCATTAAAAAACATTTCACAATTGCCCTTTCACATCCATTGCTTGTTAGCTAGCAGTAGATAAAGTTAGCTGAAATTTGTAGTGGCTGTTTAACGGGAACTGAACTATAGATTACAGTTTCTCCAGGCACATAGACAATTTTCAGGTTGATGAACAATCTCACATCAAGCTGGAAAATCCAGAGCTTCCCCAATACCAATATTCAAAATTAGGGACTAGGCCTGGGCATATTTCCGAGTACACATGTAAGGAGACATTTTGTACTCCCAATATTTAACGGTGTGCACATCTGATTTGTTGAAATTAAATCAAGTCATGAAAAATCCAGCTATGATACTAATTAGTGATAGGAGAACTCATAAACATAAAGTGTGAATGATAGTATTTGTGCTTGTCATTTAGGCTCTGCTTTTCAGGGTGCTCTGAGCCCAAGGGAAATACTCAGCTAATTTCCCTGATCATAGTATTTACATTTCCCCAAATACACAGAATCATACACCAAGGTGAGTTAACTATGTACAGCAGAGCACCCACTGCTTTCTGAAATCACTCAGGATGACCATACATGTTTTTACATTTATATTTTGGTCAGTTTTTATTATAATTTCATCCACAAGTGTTGCATTTGAACATTTCAAATACTATTGTAGGGATCAAGCATTCACTACCCATCTCTATTGTATTATTTTGGTTTTATTTGACTATCTCCTTTTTCCCCTTCTCACAGGGTTTATCAGGTTGTCAACATCAGAGAAAAATGACAATGCAGAGGGTACTGTGTGTTGTCTATTCATGTAAAGATGGTTATGTCTGACACTGGAAACATGAGAACACTGTTTTATTATGTACAATATCTTGATATTCGTGTGTCATTGGATTTCAGGTGAAACAGAGCCTAATGAGAGGCCAGCAGGTATGAATTCATTATTCCTACAAGTCTATTTGTTGTATTTCTACACATAACTTATAGAACTTTTTTTGTTTTTGACGGTCACCATTAAATAGAAGAGGCAAATCTTCTTGAAGGTAAGTAGAGTTGAAATGCATTCATATTAAACCTTGAAAAGTGGTGGCAGGGTAGCCTAGTGGTTAGAGCGTTGGGCTAGTAACCGAAAGGTTGCAAGTTCGAAATCCCTGAGCTGACAAGGTACAAATCTGTCGGCAGAATGCAGAACGGCCGTCATTGAAAATAAGAATTTGTTCTTAACTGACTTGCCTAGTTAAATAAAGGTAAAATATTGAACTACATTTGCCAGTAAATGCATTTTATTAATCATCTGTTTCATTCTGGACAGAAGGTGTAAAGAAAACTTATAGGGAAAAAGCAACACAGACAGAATTCTTCCTGAAAGGTAAATTATTTTTTACAAAAAGAAATGTCTCTTCTTTTGAAAATGTATTAATCAAACATACAGTACATGCAAAATCATTCACAGTTTTTTAGTAGCATTAATTGAACAACACTCAGGAATAAAATAATGGTACATCCCAATAAAGTCAATAATGTTTCATTCTGGGCAGAAAGTGCTATGCAAACTGCCCTGAGAGAATCATTCCCAAAAGGTAAATGGAAAATCTGTACAAACCTTAAATGAATTATTGTAGTCTTATTTATATACTTATAATTTTGTAATATTGTGATGATGTTAATTGTATTTATTTAGCAGAAACTCTTATCCAGAGCGACTTACAATTAGTGCATTCATCTTAAGATAGCTAGGTGAGACACCAACAAAGTACAATCATATCAAGTCCATTTTCCCTCAACAAAGTATTTATTTGCAAAATCAGAGGTAGTCGGAAAAGACAAGTCTTTCACCTTATACACAGTCATTCAGGTTTGTTACTTTGGTTTAGAAGTGGGGAGACAAAATTACTAATTCCTTTTTCCCACATTTTGTTGTGTTACAGCATGATTTTAAAATGGATTACATATATGTTTTTCTTACCCATCTACACACATTACCCCATTATGACAAAGTGAAAACCTGTTTTCAAATGTTTTTGCAAATGTATTGAAAATGAAATACAAAAATATGTAATTTAGTACATACACGACATGATCAAAAGTATGTGGACATACAAAAATCTAAATCCAAACACATGGGCATTAAAATGGAGTTGGTCCCCCCTTTGCTGCTATAACAGCCTCCACTCTTCTGGGAAGGCTTTCCACTAGATGTTGTAACATTGCTGTGGCGGCCTATTTCCTTTTAGCAACATTTGTGAGGTCGGGCACTGATGTTGGGCAATTAGGCCTTGCTCGCATTCGGAATTCCAATTAATCCCAAAGGTGTTCAATGGGGTTGAGGTCAGAGTTCTGTGCAAGCCAGTCAAGTTCTTCCACACCGATCTCTGTATAGACATCACTTTGTGCACTGTGGCATTGTCATGCTGAAACAGGAAAGAGCCTTCCCCAAACTGTTGCCACAAAATTGGAAGCACAGAATTGTCTAGAATGTCATTGTATATTGAAGCGTTTAGTTTACCCTTCACTGGATCTAAGCGGCCTAGCCCGAACCATGAAAAACAGCCACAGACCATTATTCCTCCTCCACCAAACTACAGTTGGCAATATGCATTGGGAAAGGTAACGTTGTCCTGGCATCCGCCAAACCCAGATTTGTCCGTCGGACTGCCAGATGGTGAAGCGTGATTCATCACTCCAGAGAATGCGTTTCCACAGCTCCAGAGTCCAATGGCTGCGAGGTTTACACCTCTCCAGCCGACAGTTGGCATTGCGCATGGTGATCTTAAATTTCATTTCATGAAGCTCCCGACGAACAGTTCTTGTGCTGACATTGCTTCCAGAGTCAGCTTGGAACTCAGTAGTGAGTGTTGCAGCCGACTACAGATTTTTACGCTACACGCTTCAGCACTCGGCTGTCCTTTTCTGTGAGCTTGTGTGGCCTACCACGTCGCGGCTGAGCCAGTGTTGCTCCTAGTCATTTCACTTCACAATAACCGCACTTACAGTTGACAGGGGCAGCTCTAGTAGGGCAGATATTTTACAAACTGACTTGTTGGAAAGGTGGCATCCTACAACGGTGCCACGTTGAAAGTCGCTGAGCTCTTCACCATGGCCATTCTACTACCAGTGTTTGTCTATGGATATTGCATGGCTGTGTGCTCGATTTTATACACCTGTCAGCAACGAATGTGGCTGAAATAGCCGAATCCACTAATTTGAAGGGGTGACTACCTACTTTTGTATATACTGTATAGTGTAAGTATTCACAGCCCTGAGTCAACACATGTTAGAATCACCTTTGGCAGCGATTACAGTTGTAAGTCTTAATGGGTAAGTCTCTAAGCGCTTTGCACATCTGGATTGTACAATATTTTCACATTACTCTTCAAAATTCTTCAACCTCAGTCAAATGTGTTGTTGTTCATTGCTAGACAACCATTGTCAAGTCTTGCCATCGGTTTTCAGGCAGATTTAAGTCAAAACCACTTACTCGGCCAGTCACTGTCTTCTTTGTAAGCAACTCCAGTGTAGATTTGGCCTTGTGTGTTAGGCTATTGTCCTGCTGAAAGGTGAATTCATCTCCCAGTGTCTGGTGGAAAACAGACCCAGGTTTTCCTCTAGGATTTTGCCTGTGCTTAGCTCCATTCCGTTTCTTTTTTATCCTGAAAAACCCCAGTCCTCAATTATTACGAGAGTCCCTATAACATGATGCATCGACCACTATGCTTGAAAATATGAAGTGGTACTCAGTAATGTATTGGATTTGTCTCAAATCTAACACTTTGTATTCATGAAAAAAAGTTAATTGCTTTGTCTTATTATTTTGCAGTTTTACTTCAGTGCATTGTTGCAAACATGATGGATGTTTTGGAATATTTTATATAGTGTACAGGTTTCACTCTGTCAATTATGTTAATATTGTGGAGTAACTAAAATGTTGTTGTGCCATCCCCAGTTTTCTCCTATCACAGCCATTAAACTTGAACTGTTTTAAAGTCACCATTGGCCTTATGGTGACATCCATGAGCTGTTTCCTTCCTCCTGGGAAACTGAGTTAGGAAGGATGCCTGTATAGGTGAATTGGAAAGCCGCCGTGGTCTTTGTGGTAGAATCTGTGTGTGAAATCCACTGCTTGACTGAAGGACCTTACAGATAATTGTATGTGTGGGGTACAGAGATGAGGTAGTCATTCAAAAATCCATGCAACTTATGTGACTTGCAAATGTTTACTCCTGAACTTATTTAGGCTTGCCATAACCAAGGGTATTGAGTCAAATACTCAAGACAGATCAGCTTTTCATTTTTTATTAATTTGTAAACATGTCAAAAAACATAATTCTACTGTGACATTATGGGGTATTGTGTGTAAACCAGTGACAAAACATTTCAATTGAATCTACTTTACATAGGCTGTAACACATGTGGAAAAAGTCAAGGGGTGTGAAGGCACTGCATATATTCTGAAGGCACTGCATATAGTGTTATATTACTACACGTGCTATGTGTAGCATGCTAACACAATCCAATGACTAACCATGTAAGTGAATGTATGAATTAAATCCTGTTCTCTTCTCTTAGTGGACATCACTTTGGACCCACTGACTGCTCACTCTTCACAGGCGGTGTCTTGCAGAAAAAAAGATGGTTCATTGTGAAAAAGGAGATCATGCTTCCAAAGCTCATTTTGTCCTTAGTGAGAACACATTCAGCTCAGGACAGATATACTGGGAAGTGGTGGTGGATTCAAAGTGTAAACAGACATGGTATGTCGGGGTAACCACCGCCGACGCAGCCCAGATTAATAAGGCTATTGTTCCCTTAAACCCCGGGAATGGTTTCTGGGTTCTTCGCTATAAAAAAGGAAAAGGTTATTGTGTCTCTACAGACCCTCCAACTCCATTATCTGGAAATGAACACCTTGAAACACTGGGAGTTTTGTTAGATTGTGACCGGCAGATTCTTTCCTTTTATGATGCTGATTCGGAAGTATGTCTGTACAGTTTTGCTGACGTGTCATCTGACTCTAACACGTTCTTTGCTGTGTTTAGCCCTGGATTCGACCAAGTTCCCTTATCAATTAAATGATTGTAGATGACAAAGGTGCAAACTTCCCACAATAATAATCATGTTAGATATTACTGAACAAAAAATTGTCAGTTTAATCAAATCCAATTTTATTTGTCACATGCGTCGAATGCAACAGGTGTAGACTATACCATGACATTTTTACTCATGAACCCTTTGCCAACAAAGCAGAGTTAAAAAGAAAACAATTAGCAAAAAAATTTAAAATATTTACACAGTAAAACAACAATAATGAGGCTATATACAATGAGTACCGGTACCGAGTCAATGTGCAGGGGTAGGATGTAGTTTAGGTAATTGAGGTAATACAGTATGTACATGTAGGTAGGGGTAAAAATTACTAGGCAATCAGGATAGATAATAAACAGAGTAGCAGCAGTATATTTGAAGAGTGTGAAGGAGTTTGTGTGTGTGGGATCAATAAGCATGTGTGTGTTTGTGTACGTGTTGTAGTGTGTGTAGGTAGAGTCCAGTGAGTGTGCATAGAGCCTGTGCAAGAGAGTCAGTGCATAAAAAAAGGTGGTCAATGCAAATAGTCCGGGTAGCTATTTGATTAACTGTTCAGCAGTCTTACGGCTTGGAGGTAGAAGTTGTTCAGGAACCTTTTGGTCCCAGACTTGACACTCCGGTACTGCTCGCCGTGCGGTAGCAGAGAGAATAGTCGATGACTTGGGTAGCCGGAGTCTTTTGACAATTTTTAGAGCCTTTCTCTGACACCGCCTGGTATAGAGGTCCTGGATGGCAGGGAGCTCGGCCCCAGTGATGTACTAGGATATCCACACTACCCTCTGTAGCGCGTTGTGGTCGGATGCCAAGCAGTTGCCGTACCAAGCGGTGATGCAGCCAGTCAAGATGCGCTCAATGGTGCAGCTGTATACCTTTTTGAGGATCTGAGGGCCCATGCCAAATTATTTCGGCCTCCCGAGGTGGAAGAGGCGTTGTCGTGCCCTCCTCATGACTGTGTTGGTGTGTTTGGACCATGATAGGTTGTTAGTGATGTGGACACAGAGGTTCCCCATTGATGTGAATGGGGTGTAATCGGCCCTCCGTTTCCTCTAAAAGCTCATTATAACTGAGACACTCACAAAAGATTGTAAGACATACATTTAAACGCACACATACAATTAAACACTTACAAATGTCAATTGAAAATGTTACTTGAAATCCTAATCAATACCACTCAGTTGTATCAATGTTAAAATATATGTCAATATTTTGATAAAGATGGGCAAAAAAGTCTGTATACAAATAAAGTGCAAATACTGAGCCAAATTGAATGCTAAAAAAGTGAAAATTATATTTTATACTAATACAATTGCTCAGAGAAGTTGATTTTTGTAATACAAAAAAAATCTAAAAAAGATAGGGGTAAAAATTATTGCCACCCCTGTATTCAATACTCCAGCATCGTCCTACTGCGAGGATAATGGCACTGAGCCTTATCCTAAAATATTTGTATTTCCTCCATTCAGAATCTTTCCAGATCATTGATATCCTTTATTTGCTCTTATGGAATGCCCTCTTCAATTCAAACCACAGGTTTTCAATCGGGGTTCAAGTCCAGAGACTGAGATGGCCATTGCATAATGTTGATTTTGTGGTCAATCCACCATTTCTTTGAGGATTATGATTTGTGCTTGGGGTTATTGTCTTGCTGGAAGATCCACTTGAGGCCAAGTTTCAGCCTCCCTGCTCCTTAACTTTGGCAATACATGAGGTAGGCTATACATTAATAGATCATATAGGGACTACTGGCCCAGAAAAATCAGACTCGTTACAGCAAGTCTGAGCAACAAAACCAAAAGAGATAGGCATCATCTCTCACCAATTCAACCTCACATGTCATTGTGATTGAGTCATCTGTTTTATCCATTGTCTAATGCAACGTTTACTAATGTAAAGATAAAGAAAACAGAGATCATGTACAAAATGTACTTTATTTTACAGGGTGATATACTTGATGCATGGAGCAAACATGGGATGATTTTGTGAAATGCGGTAGATTTGAAAGCATCTCTGTTTTTATCCCTCTCTGTACCCTGGTGCAGTGGAACAATCCTTGTTCAGCCTCAGTGTAGCACGATTCTGGATAGCTGAACTCCTGTAAATAGTGAAAGGACATGTAGATGTCTATGGGACGTTGGTCCGACAAAACGATTTATCCAATGTGCAGAGGTATGTGGTAAAACTAGGCTTGTGTCATAATCTTTTTTTGGGGGGGGGTATTTCAGCTTTAATAGTGCAGATAGATTGTCGCTTCTATCAATGTAATTATCTGTGTCATTATAGTCATATTACTTACTAATTTCATACGAGTGTTCTTTTGTGTTTTCCTACTTATTGTTATTCAAAAGGAACTCGTACATCTATCTTTGTTGCAGGTGCGTGGTAACAGTTGAATAAGATGAGGAAAAAATAAGAAACCAGCACACTGCTCTTGCTAGTATCACTGCACTTTATTAAGCTTTTACGTATCGGAGCTTGACAAAAATACATAAATTACATTTGTTTTACGTAACAGTGCTCTTCTATTCAGATGACCTCTTTACCTTCACCTTATATTGGGTCTAAAGCTTTGACGATGGCCGTGAGGCCGACACGTAAAGCTTAATAAAAAGCAGTGATACTAGCAAGAGCAGTGTGCGGGTCTTTTCTTTTCTCTCTACTTATTTGTATTGAGATGGTGTTCTTAATCTGTTTTTTCACTTATTTTTTTATTGAATATTTTATAAATGTTGTGCTGTTTGAAAGGAGAGCTTGTTAATAAGCATTTTGTCGTGCTGTGTACAGTACGCTGTATAGTGTGCACATAAAAAATTACTTTGATGTGATTTGATTTCACAACAATGTATAGTTTTCTACATGCTGTAAGATTATTGTTGTTAATAAAAGTGTCTGTCTACAAAATTATTGAATTCTGAATGATTGACATTGTGTACATAACATTCGTTAAACATCCTGATATTGTATACAGTAATGACTTTATAAAAACCACAGTGCTGTTGCCATAGTCTACAGGTACACATTGACGTTGAAGATACTGCAAATTGTGGACATAATTTTACAGGTCAGCTGACACAACATACTTTAAAATAAATCCAGAACAACACCTCAACTCAGTGGTCTATTGTTTGATGATGGCCTAACAGCTTTAAAACATTTGTTATATACTTGTTGCCTTGTGAATAATTAAATAAGCATAAAAAACTTTAATCTATTTTTTGAGTGTGTACTCTACAGCAGAGTTAGGTGACCATGGCCCTGGTGTCCTGAAATTACTAGTATTAGTGTTTTCCCATTACTAATTTTGTGTGAGAAAAATCCTGATATTGTCTTCATTCTAACTTTTGGTGCAGTGGTAAACGGGTCCCTACTACCCCCTAAGGTCGATATCCTCGCCCCTGTGAGAATCGAATTAGCATAATTTAAAGAATCCCCATAAAAATCTGTTAGTTTAAAACTTCTTAAAGCTATGCCCCTTTTTCTCAATTTCCGCCTGAATGACGTGCCCAAAGTAAACCGCCTGTTGCTCAGCCCCTGAAGTTAGGATATGCATATAATTGGTACCATTGGAAAGAACATGCTTTGAAGTTGGTAGAAATGTTAAAATAATGTAGGAGAATATAATGCAATAGATATGGTAGGAGAAAATCCAAAGAAAAACAAACCAGATTTTTTGGGGGAGAGAGAGACCATCCTCTTAGAATGGCAAGTTTAAGGTCATACTGACAATTAGCTCCCTGGATGCAATTCCTATGGCTTCCACAGGGTGTCAACAGTCTATGTTTAATGTTTCAGGCTTGTAACTTCCAAAACGAATAAGAAATTTCAGTTTTAGTACAGGTACACAGTCTTGGAAATTTGTTTGGTTGAGCCATGAAGACAGGACGCACCTGCTAAAATCCGTTTCCTATTGAACATACTTCTTTCTGTAAGAAATATTATAGTTTGATTACATTTTAGGGTATCTGAGGAGTAAATAAACATTTATTTTGACTTGTTGAAACAAATTTTAAGGGTAGATCTTCGGATTCCTCGATGGCGCCAACTAAACAGACTTTTTGGTATATAAAGAAGGATTTTATCTAACAAAACGACACTACATGTTATAGCTGGGACCCTTTGGATGACAAATCCGAGTTCCGGAGTTCCAAATTAAGCAGCAGCAGCTGAAAAGATATTGAAATTTAAATATTGAAAATATTGAAATTTAAATGTTTTTTTAGAGTAAAGTACATCGAAAAAAAAAATCAAAAGAAAACTGCAAACTGAATAGGAGACCAAACAAGCAGCAAACAAAGAAGAAAGGCTTTTGAAAAAGTAACAATTTTTCATAAAATTATACCGTTTTCTTAGCTAGCTAAGTTGTTTACCTGTTGCTAGGCAGTTGCTAGGGACATTCCTGGAAGAAGCTAGCTAGCTAACAAGGAGTGTCTAGTTGGCAGAAGAGAAGAAGGGACAAAGAAGGGACAAAATAAGGACAGAAGAAAGGGGAAAGGGGACATTAAGGTGAAGCAGTCCTCTAAAGACACAAAAGACAATAATACAAGAAACAACACTTCTATTGCCTCTCCCTCTACGATACGCACTTCCGGGTTGGAGCGAGTAGTTGCATTCCGCTTTGCTCCACAGGTAGTATTACATTTCATTTCATTACAGTACAACAGTTTGATTTGTTTGATCTTAGCTGGCTACATAGCCGTCTTTGTATCCAAGATAATTGTGTAGTCTAGAGTAATTGTCGAGGTTACCTAGCCAGCTACACTTTCAAACAAAGTCAACAACGCAGCCACTGCTAGCTAGCCTATTTCACCAGCCAGCAGTACTATATCATTTTAGTCAATAAGATTTTTTGCAACGTAAGCTTAACTTTCTGAACATTCGAGACGTGTAGTCCACTTGTCATTCCAATCTCCTTTGCATTAGCGTAGCCTCTTCTGTAGCCTGTCAACTATGTGTCTGTCTATCCCTGTTCTCTCCTCTCTGCACAGACCATACAAACGCTTCACACCGCGTGGCCGCTGCTACTCTAACCTGGTGGTCCCAGCGCGCACGACCCACGTGGAGTTCCAGGTCTCAGGCAGCCTCTGGAACTGCCGATCTGCGGCCAACAAGGCAGAGTTCATCTCAGCCTATGCTTCCCTCCAGTCCCTCGACTTCTTGGCACTGACGGAAACATGGATTACCACAGATAACACTGCTACTCCTACTGCTCTCTCCTCGTCTGCCCACGTGTTCTCGCACACCCCGAGAGCTTCTGGTCAGCGGGGTGGTGGCACTGGGATCCTCATCTCTCCCAAGTGGACATTCTCTCTTTCTCCCCTGACCCATCTGTCTATCGCCTCCTTTGAATTCCATGCTGTCACAGTTACCAGCCCTTTCAAGCTTAACATCCTTATCATTTATCGCCCTCCAGGTTCCCTTGGAGAGTTCATCAATGAGCTTGACGCCTTGATAAGTTCCTTCCCTGAGGATGGCTCACCTCTCACAGTTCTGGGTGACTTTAACCTCCCCACGTCTACCTTTGACTCATTCCTCTCTGCCTCCCTCTTTCCACTCCTCTCCTCTTTTGACCTCACCCTCTCACCTTCCCCCCCTACTCACAAGGCAGGCAATACGCTTGACCTCATCTTTACTAGATGCTGTTCTTCCACTAATCTCATTGCAACTCCCCTCCAAGTCTCCGACCACTACCTTGTATCCTTTTCCCTCTCGCTCTCATCCAACACTTCCCACACTGCCCCTACTCGGATGGTATCGCGCCGTCCCAACCTTCGCTCTCTCTCCCCCGCTACTCTCTCCTCTTCCATCCTATCATCTCTTCCCTCTGCTCAAACCTTCTCCAACCTATCTCCTGATTCTGCCTCCTCAACCCTCCTCTCCTCCCTTTCTGCATCCTTTGACTCTCTATGTCCCCTATCCTCCAGGCCGGCTCGGTCCTCCCCTCCTGCTCCGTGGCTCGACGACTCATTGCGAGCTCACAGAACAGGGCTCCGGGCAGCCGAGCGGAAATGGAGGAAAACTCGCCTCCCTGCGGACCTGGCATCCTTTCACTCCCTCCTCTCTACATTCTCCTCTTCTGTCTCTGCTGCTAAAGCCAATTTCTACCACTCTAAATTCCAAGCATCTGCCTCTAACCCTAGGAAGCTCTTTGCCACCTTCTCCTCCCTCCTGAATCCTCCTCCCCCTCCTCCCCCCTCCTCCCTCTCTGCTGATGACTTCGTCAACCATTTTGAAAAGAAGGTCGACGACATCCGATCCTCGTTTGCTAAGTCAAACGACACAGCTGGTTCTGCTCACACTGCCCTACCCTGTGCTTTGACCTCTTTCTCCCCTCTCTCTCCAGATGAAATCTCGCGTCTTGTGACGGCCGGCCGCCCAACAACCTGCCCGCTTGACCCTATCCCCTCCTCTCTTCTCCAGACCATTTCCGGAGACCTTCTCCCTTACCTCACCTCGCTCATCAACTCATCCTTGACCGCTGGCTACGTCCCTTCCGTCTTCAAGAGAGCGAGAGTTGCACCCCTTCTGAAAAAATCTACACTCGATCCCTCCGATGTCAACAACTACAGACCAGTATCCCTTCTTTCTTTTCTCTCCAAAACTCTTGAACGTGCCGTCCTTGGCCAGCTCTCCTGCTATCTCTCTCAGAATGACCTTCTTGATCCAAATCAGTCAGGTTTCAAGACTAGTCATTCAACTGAGACTGCTCTTCTCTGTGTCACGGAGGCGCTCCGCACTGCTAAAGCTAACTCTCTCTCCTCTGCTCTCATCCTTCTAGACCTATCGGCTGCCTTTGATACTGTGAACCATCAGATCCTCCTCTCCACCCTCTCCGAGCTGGGCATCTCCGGCGCGGCCCACGCTTGGATTGCGTCCTACCTGACAGGTCGCTCCTACCAGGTGGCGTGGCGAGAATCTGTCTCCGCACCACGTGCTCTCACCACTGGTGTCCCCCAGGGCTCTGTTCTAGGCCCTCTCCTATTCTCGCTATACACCAAGTCACTTGGCTCTGTCATATCCTCACATGGTCTCTCCTATCATTGCTATGCAGACGACACACAATTAATCTTCTCCTTTCCCCCCTCTGATAACCAGGTGGTGAATCGCATCTCTGCATGTCTGGCAGACATATCAGTGTGGATGACGGATCACCACCTCAAGCTGAACCTCGGCAAGACGGAGCTGCTCTTCCTCCCGGGGAAGGACTGCCCGTTCCATGATCTCGCCATCACGGTTGACAACTCCATTGTGTCCTCCTCCCAGAGTGCTAAGAACCTTGGCGTGATCCTGGACAACACCCTGTCGTTCTCAACTAACATCAAGGCGGTGACCCGTTCCTGTAGGTTCATGCTCTACAACATTCGCAGAGTACGACCCTGCCTCACGCAGGAAGCGGCGCAGGTCCTAATCCAGGCACTTGTCATCTCCCGTCTGGATTACTGCAACTCGCTGTTGGCTGGGCTCCCTGCCTGTGCCATTAAACCCCTACAACTCATCCAGAACGCCGCAGCCCGTCTGGTGTTCAACTTTCCCAAGTTCTCTCACGTCACCCCGCTCCTCCGCTCTCTCCACTGGCTTCCAGTTGAAGCTCGCATCCGCTACAAGACCATGGTGCTTGCCTACGGAGCTGTGAGGGGAACGGCACCTCCGTACCTTCAGGCTCTGATCAGGCCCTACACCCAAACAAGGGCACTGCGTTCATCCACCTCTGGCCTGCTCGCCTCCCTACCTCTGAGGAAGTACAGTTCCCGCTCAGCCCAGTCAAAACTGTTCGCTGCTCTGGCACCCCAATGGTGGAACAAACTCCCTCACGACGCCAGGTCAGCGGAATCAATCACCACCTTCCGGAGACACCTGAAACCCCACCTCTTTAAGGAATACCTAGGATAGGATAAAGTAATCCTTCTAATCCCCCCCCCTTAAAAGAGTTAGATGCACTATTGTAAAGTGGTTGTTCCACTGGATATCATAAGGTGAATGCACCAATTTGTAAGTCGCTCTGGATAAGAGCGTCTGCTAAATGACTTAAATGTAAATGTAAATGTAAAATGTAATGTAAATCAGAGGAAGATTTTCAAAAAGCAAGTGAATATTTAATCGCTATTTGTGAATTTATGAAAACTGTGCCGGTGGAAAAATATTTCGATGTGGGGCGCCGTCCTCAAACAATCGCATGGCATGTTTTCGCTATAATAGCTACTGTAAATCAGACAGTGCAGTTAGATTAACAAGAATTTAAGCTTTCAACCGATATAATACACTTATGTACAGTTGAAATCGGAAGTTTACATGCACCTTAGCCAAATACATTTAAACAATGTTTTTTTTTTTACAATTCCTGACATTTAATCCAAGTAAAGATTCCCTGTTTTAGGTCAGTTAGAATCACCACTTTATTTTAAGAATGTGAAATATCAGAATAATAGTAAAGGGAATGATTTTTTTCAGCTTTTACTTCTTTCATCACATTCCCAGTGGGTCAAAAGTTTACATACACACAATTAGTATATGGTAGCATTGCCTTTAAATTGTTTAACTTGGGTCAAATGTTTTGGATAGCCTTCCACAAGCTTCCCACAATAAGGTGGGTGAATGTTGGCCCATTCCTCCTGACAGAGCTGGTGTAACTGAGTCAGGTTTGTCGGACTCCTTGCTCGCACACGCTTTTTCAGTTCTGCCTTTTTTAAGGCGGTTTTGGAGCAGTGGCTTCTTCCTAGCTGAGCAGCCTTTCAGGTTATGTCGATATAGGACTCGTTTTACTGTGGATAAAGATACTTTTGTACCTGTTTCCTCCAGCATCTTCATAGGGTCCTTTGCTGTTGTTCTGGGATTGAAATGCACCTTTTGCACCAAAGTATGTTCATCTCTAGGAGACAGAACGCGTCTCCTTCCTGAGCGGCATGGCGGCTGTGTCGTCCCATAGTGTTTATACTTGCATACTATTGTTTGGACAGATGAACGTGGTACCTTCAGGCGTTTGGAAATTGCTCCCAATGATGAACCAGACTTGTGGAGGTCTACAATTTATTTTCTGAGGTCTTGGCTGATTTCTTTCGATGTCAAGCAAAGAGGCACTGAGTTTGAAGGTAGGCCTTGAAATTCATCCACAGGTACATCTCCTATTGACTCAAATGATGCAATTAGCCTATCGGAAGCTTCTAAAGCCATGACATAATTTTCTGGAATTTTCAAGCTGTTTAAAGGCATAGTCAATTTAGTGTATGTAAACATCTGACCAACTGGAATTGTGATACGGTGAAATATAAGTGAAATGATCTGTCTGTAAACAATTGTTGGAAAAATTACTTTTGTCATGCACAAAGTAGATGTCCTAACCGACTTGCCAAAACTCTAGTTTGTTAACAAGAAATTTGTGTGGTGGTTGAAAAACGAGTTAATGACTCCAACCTAAGTGTATGTAAACTTCCCACTTCAACTGTACCTAAATGTTTAATATCCATAATTTTTGGGATTATTTATTTAAATTGCGTGCCCTCCACTTTCAACGGAAGTTTGGACGCCTAGCCCTAAATTAAGCTAGAGATATACTGTATATATTTTTTTGCATTGGATGCGTCTCAATCCCCCTCATCCGCCTGTGTCACACTTCTGCATCTCCGGTGAAAGTTGACAGAGCTAGACCATTGTTTGTGAGACCATGAGACATCCCGAAAATCGGTCTTCTCACTAAATCGTCTATTGGGACTCGTATGAAGTCAGAACAGCTGATTTGCAAACTTCTGTCCGTAGCATCTGAGCAGTTTGGGATACACAATAATATGACCCATCTGTGCAAAGGACTTTCACGAACGTGTACATGTCGGTTGTGGTACACTAGGACGCCCACAGGCCTTACAAGACTCGTCTGAAGGTCCCCCGGTACCAGTTGAAAAAATTTATGGAAGTGCAGTATATATGGAGACTGTTTACTGCCAAAAATGAGGGGTTAAATACGTGTAAAAAAATATATATATATATTTTTAAATAACACATTTTTCCTGATCTTTCTCATATCTCCCAGATATAGGACAGAGACTGTTAGATTTTTGTTGGGGAGTATCTATTGTTCCACGTTGTGAATCTCTTATTCATTTATGGGCTAATATCAGTAAGGCCCCACTTTTTTTTTCATCAATTTTTTTGGGGGGAGGGTAAGTCAAGGGATCTTAAAATTAAAAATCAAATAGCTAAATGATCCTTGATATGACCTTCTTAAAACAATTCCATATTGCTTAGTACAACCCCCCCTACCTGGCTTAGACAGGGCTTAGACTCGTATGGGTAAACTTGGCAGTGTTAAATAGGAAACGCAAGAGGAAATGATATTGTACTCCTCTTCTGGCTTCTGACTAATTTACTTGAACAGGAGAGTGGCCCCACTCTTTCTGGCTCATGTTCCTTGGATACTGGCTAGCATCCCCCAGCCATGATAATCATACATACTGTACACTCAGCTGATGTGCACATCAAGTGTTGTAAAAGCAAACTAACCAGGATATTGAGTTCATGTGTTTGGTAAATGAATAAGTCGGAGACGTTTTGTTTGTGAGGAGAAAATGAAATGACTGACTGGAAAAATAGAGGGAGAAAACAGAAGGAGAACAAAGTTGTTCCCACTATCACGTTATCGTTCGTAAAGTACAAATACAGTAGAGTATACAAATATAAAGCCAAAGAGGATTTTGATTTCACAATCTCAGAATTGAAGGATGCACTCTGGAACAAATTTATTTTACTTCTATATATCACTATCACCTCTGGTGAGATACACCAATACTGGTGCCTAGCCCACATGGGCTTATAAAATGTAATTTCTTGAAGTATTATGTGGACAAAACAACATTTAATTTTGCAAATTATACACAAATAATAATCATAGCTACCATTTTGTTATATTATACAAACAATACATGTATCCTTCTCCCCCAGGCTTTAAAAATAAATTGAGCAATATTAAATATGATTATTAATACATGAAATGAATAATATAATTCATAAAGTAGCTCTCAACCACCCACTCAGATTGCATTTGTATATTTCTACAATGTCTGTCTTTTCTGGTGGGGAATATATTGTAGTACTAAAATAATCAAACTGCTCCAACGTAGGTCCGAAGCTCACCGGTCTTTCTTTACTGCCACTTTACAGTGCCTATAGAAAGTCTACACCTCCCTTGGATTTCTTCACAATTGATTGTGTTACAAAGTGGGATTAAAATTAATTTGTCACTTTTTGTCAACGATCTACAGAAAATACTCTAATGTCAAAGTGGAAAATATTTTCCTTGTATTTTTTTGACTAATGACAAATTTAACACTAATGTATCTTGGTTAGATAAGTACTCACCTCTTGAGTCAATACATATTTCTCAGCGATTACAGCTGTGAGTCTTCTTGGGTAAGCCTCATATAAGAGCTTTGCACACCTGTATTGTGCATTATTTCCCTATTATTCTTTTCAAGCTCTGTCAAGCTCTATTCTTCAAGCTCTGTCAAGGTGTTGGGGATCATGGCTAGACAACCATTTTCAAGTCTCGCCATAGATTTTAAAGCATATTTAAGTCAAAACTATAACTTTACCAATCAGATTATTTTTGCTGGTGCATCAGTACATTCAAATGAGCCTTGTGAGTCCCTGAAAAAGAGTAGTTATCTTTCTTTCCATGTTTAGTTAATTTAACGATTATTTTTACAGTGAAGACATATGGAGACGTAGGTGTCTTGTCACGACTTCCGCCGAAGTCGGCTCCTCTCCTTGTTCGGGCGGCGTTCGCCGATCGATGTCACCGGCTTTTTAGCCATCGCCGCTCCATTTTTCATATGTCCATTTGTTTTGTCTTGTTCTATACACACCTGGTTTTCATTCCATAATCACACTGCGTGTATTTAGTCCTCTGTGCCCCTCGATGTCTTTGTGTATAATTGTTTATTGTTATGTGGATATTGTCAGGCGCCATACTTTTGTTCCGTGTTTTTGGCACGTTTATGTTTTTATGTGCTGTCGTTTTTGGACCGGAATTAAAGTGTGCCTGTTTACTACACTCTGCTCTCCTGCACCTGACTTCGCCTCATGTACACACCCCTAACATCTCTTTTCCAATTTAAAATACACATTAAACGCAAAATATATACACTATATTTACAAACATATGTGGACACCCCTTCAAATTAGTGGATTCGGCTATTTCAGCCACACCTGTTGCTGACAGGTGTATAAAATCGAGGGCACACAGCCATGCAATCTCCATAGACAAACATTGGCATTAGAATGTTCTTACTGAAGAGCTCAGTGACTTTCAATGTGGCACTGTCATAGGATGCCACCTTTCCAACCTTCAAATTTCTGCCCTGCTAGAGCTGCCCCGGTCAACTGTAAGTGCTTTTATTGTGAAGTGGAAACGTCTAGGAGCAACAATGGCTCAGCCGCAGTGGTAGGCTACACAAGCTCACAGAACTTGACAGCCGAGTGCTGAAGCGCCTAGCGTGTAAAGATTGGCTGTCCTCGGTTGCAACACTCACTACCGAGTTCCAAACTGCCTCTGAAAGCAATGTCAGCACAAGAACTGTTTGTCGGGAGCTTCATGAAATGGGTTTCCATGGCTGAGCAGTCACACAGAAGCCTAAGATCCCCATGCAAAATACTATGAAAACGGATGATGCGTGGGCATGTCATATTTTGTTTAAAGCCTTCCCCAAATCATGGCCCTAACCTAAACCACCACTCTTGGTGACATCCCTAAGCAGTTTCCATCGGTCTGTCCTGCAGCTCAGTTAAGAAGTACGACTGCATCCTTGTTGTGTCTGGGTCGTTTAACACATCACCCACAGCATAATTATTAACTTGCCAATGCTTTAAGATGTATTCAATGTCTGATTTGTTATTGTTACATATCTACCAATCACTTCCCTTCTTTGAAGCTTTCGAAAAGCTCCCTGGTCTTTGTAGTTTAAGCCGTGCTGGAAAATCAATACTTGACGGAGGGACCTTACCGATGTTCTAGGTATGCCATTCAAAAGTCATGTCAACCCCTATTATTTGAGTTATTTACTTGTTTTATTAATTACAAAAAATGTGCAGAATTTTCTTTTTTGCTTTGACATTATGGAGATTTTTGTGTAGATCAATGAAAAAAAAAAAATACAATTAAATATTTTTCACTTACACTTTTTCACTTAAAGCAACAAAATGTGAAAAAAGTTCAAGAGGGTGTCAACTTTCTACAGGCACTGATAGATTCAGCAACAAGAGTCGGGGTTCTACTCTACAGCAGGATCCTGCATCTATTTATGACATAGTCATAACAGCAATTAATTCAACTACAGTGGGTTTCAAATGCACTTTATTTGGGATGGAGGTAGTAAGTGTTTACAGGTCATAGCTAGACAGTACACTACCACGTCCTATTCCTTTGGGGGAAGCAGCCTGCGCCCAGCAAGGATTGATAACTGAGGTACGGCTTACAGGTGTGGAGGATTGGCAGGATTGGATTGGCAGGATTGGTGATTGCAGAGTGAGAGGTGGACGTAGTATCAACTCGTCCCTAAATGGTCTTCCCACATGTGATATGTTTGTGGTATGTCATTCCCCTTTCTTTTGCTATACATTATACATTTTTTTCATCAACTGGAACATTAGGCTTGCCGACGAGAGAGTTAGGACAGAGCTTACCCTTGAGCCCAGTAAGTAAGCACATGCAACACCTGGTCCACTCAAGTGTATGGAACAACTAGCCATGCCTAGAACCCTTTGCAAGAGTATACATACTCACAGGTTGGCTAGTTGGTTTGGTAACAACTTTAAATGTTATAGTTTCTTCACTAATACAGATAGAGACACTGTGCTGGCCATGATTTCTTGTCATAATGTCATAATAATGTCCTCTTCAACACAGGGTTGTGTCTGAGGGTGCTGATACTGCAGCTCTCGCTATTCCAATGACATTTCAGAAACCTGGTGAGAATTTCTACACTCAGTCGATTACAATATATTACATTTGCCCAAAAAGTCTTATAAACTAATATGCCTCTCCATCATTGAGTGGCTGTGCGTGCAAGATATGTCTTTCTCATAAGCAGTGGTGGGAAAAGTACCCAATTGTCATACTTGAGTAAAAATCAAGATACCTTAATAGGAAATGACTCAAGTAAAAGTGAAAGTCACTCAGTAAAATACTACTTGATTAAATATCTAAAAGTATTTGGTTTTAAATATACTCAAGTACATGTAATTCTAAAAATGTACTTAAGTGTCAAAAGTAAAAGTTTAAATAATTTCTAATTCCTCATATTAAACTAACCAGATTGTTTTTGTTTTTTACATTTACGGATAGGCAGAGGCATATCCAACACTCAGACACCATTCAGAAACCAAGCACTTGTGTTTAGTGAGTCACCAGATCCGAGGTGTCATGGTTCTACCTGTCACCAGAGGGCGGCAGAGACCATCCTAGAGACATGAATGAGTCTCAGGTGTGTCCTATTACTCATTATGTGTGTTTTCTGGTTTCCTTTGCAGAAGCTTGAATTGTTTACCGTGTGCGGTTGTTTCCTGACTGAGTTTTCGAGACTTAATGTTGTTTTTTCCAGTGTACTCTGATCCTGCGGCTACTGTTTATCAGTAAAGTATTTATGTTTATCACTAACCACTGATTCCTCGTCTGGTCTCTTCTTCTCTGCACCTGGGTCCAACCTCACCATTTCACAAGAGGCAGTAGAGTTGATCAGGGATGTTCTCTTGATACATGCCTGAATTGGACCATTTCTGTCCTGCTAAGCATTCCAAATCTAAGGAATACTTTTCGGAGTTAAAAGTACATCATGTTCTTTAGGAATGTAGTGAAGTAAAAGTTCTCAAAAATATAAATAGTAATGTACAGATACCCCCAAAAATGACTTAAGTAGTACGTTAAAGTATTTTTACTTAAGTACTTTCCACCACGGATCATAAGTTCTTATCTGTCTTTTCCCCTATACCCATTCCCAGAGGTTTTCATCTTGTCGTTCCCTCATGGTCCAACCTTGATCCGGTTAAACGCCTCGTTTAATGAAATACATGAAATATAAGGATTGTTCACCAAAAATATGCACACATAAATATTGATTGACTAAATGGAATCTGCCTCATGGTTATAGCCATATTGTTCTGCTTAT
Source organism: Salvelinus namaycush (assembly GCF_016432855.1). NCBI lineage: Eukaryota > Metazoa > Chordata > Actinopteri > Salmoniformes > Salmonidae > Salvelinus > Salvelinus namaycush. Next base: position 53,406,290 of record NC_052314.1, read on the forward strand.
AGCCTGCGTCCATCCTCTCTGTTTTTATCTGTCCATTAGTAACAGGTAGTGAACCAGTTCTCTCTGTAGCTGAAGCAAGAGGAGGAGGAGGAGGTCAGGTGAACGTTACCTGTTCATCAGCGGGATGGTCACCACAACCTAAACTCACCTGGAGTACGAAGAGGGGACAGAGATAAAACAATGAACAAGAAGTACTCAACACCTCTGGTAATTACAGCTGGGATAACTAGTTTAAGTATGAAGTGTGTGTATAGTATCTCACCTTTATTTAACTCAGCAAGTCAGTTAAGAACAAATTCTTATTTACAATGACGGCCTAGGAATGATGGGTTAACTGCCTTGTTCAGGGGCAGAACAACAGATTCTTGTCAGCTCAGGGATTCGATCTAGCAACCTTTCGGTTACTGGCCCAAAGCCCTAACCACTAGGCTACCTGCCGCCCCTATGTTTCAGATCCTCAGGGCTTGGTGAATGTCAGTAGCTGGCTGATGTATTCTTCCTCAGACTCAGATTGGCTCTCCTGTACAGCCTCTTTGTCTGAGGAGGAGAAGAAAGAGACTGGAGACCAGCCCCATGTATACAAATATACAGAAATCGTAATACGCAGCAACATTTGTCAATTGATAAAAGGTAAGACAAAGGACAGACAATGTGCCACACATTCAACAGTATTGATTTCCTCACAAGTGGCAGCAAAAATACATGTAGGTGTTGATAAATATCTTATATTGCGTTACTGTATCTACCCAAATACATCATCAGAAACATGGTAAACCAGGCTCACTTCAGATTTCAAATACAGATTTGTGTATTTTCACATTTTAATTGGTTTGATTAATCTTTTGTACATTAGAGCCTTCATTATGTCTGTGATCCTCTTACTGCTAGTCGCCTCTACTGCTATTGGGCTCTTCATCTGGAACAGAAAAACAGGCATGTCAACAAGATAATAAAATTAAATCAATGCCAAATGCAATTACAATGTTTTAAATGAGAAGCCTATATTGATAGTCTAGGGATGGTAGAACTGACTGATTGGAATGTCAATAGGGTGAGTTAGACTATCATCTTCACATATACACTGCGTGCACAATTATTAGGCAAATTGTATTCATCAGGATTCAGTTCATTGTTGAGGATTCAGTTCAATGCTCTCAGTCAATCCAAAATGTTATTGAACCTCAAACCTGAATGTTTAACAAAGGAAAAGTGAGTTTTGTCTTTCTCAGGGGAATATATGTGTGCACAATTATTAGGCAACTGTCACGCCCTGACCTTAGAGAGCCTTTTTATTTCTCTATTTGGTTCGGTCAGGGTGTGATTTGGGTGGGCATTCTATGTTTTCTGTTTCTTTGTTTTTGGCCGAGTGTGGTTCCCAATCAGAGGCAGCTGCCTATCGTTGTCTCTGATTGTGGATCACACGTAGGCAGCCCTTTTTCCCACCATTAAGTTGTGGGATCTTATTTTCTGTTTAGTGTCTGCCTGACGGAACTGTTCGCTTTCATTTTTGGATTTGTTATTTTTGTTTGAGTGTTTCTTGTAATAAATATCATGAACACTTTCCACGCTGCGCTTTGGTCAACTCTTCCTTCCACCGACGACGAGCGTTACAGCAACAAAATTACAAAAATAATTTTGCCCAACTCACTTGTTTATTCTAAGTGTAACAAGTGTAACAAATAAGTAACACAAAATTACAATTAAATAACATTTTTGGCCTTTCAAAAATATTCAGTGACCAATATAGCCACCCTTCTTGTCAATGACTGCCATGAGCCTTCCATCCATGGAGTCTGTCAGTTTCTTGATCTGTTCACGATCAACTTTCGCTGAAGCAGCAACCACAGCCTCCCAAATGCTGTTCAAAGAGGTATATTGTCTTCCCTCACTGTAAATCTCACGTGTGAGAAGGGTCCGCAAGTTCTCAATAGGATTTAAGTCAGGTGAGGAAGGGGGCCAGGTCATTATTCGGGCATCTTTGAGGCCCTTGCTGGCTAGCCAAGCAGTGGAGTACTTGGATGCATGTGATGGAGCATTGTCCTGCATAAAGATCATGGGTTTCTTGAATGCCGAGGACTTCTTCCTGTACCACTGCTTGAAGAAAGAATGTTCCAGAAACTGGCATTAGGTTTGGGAGTTGAGTTTCAGTCCATCTACAACCCGAAAAGATCCAACTACCTCATCCTTAATGAGAGCAGCCCATTCCAATCAAATCAATCAAATGTATTTATGAAGCCCTTCTTACATCAGCTGATGTCACAAAGTGCTGTACAGAAACCCAGCCTAAAACCCCCAAACAGCAAGCAATGCAGGTGTAGAAGCACGGTGGCTAGGAAAAACTCCCATGAAAGGCCGGAACCTAGGAAGAAACCTAGAGAGGAACCAGGCTATGAGGGGTGGCCAGTCCTCTTCTGGCTGTGCCGGGTGGAGATTACAACAGAACATGGTCATGGTGTTAAAATGTTCATAGATGACCAGCAGGGTCAGATAATAATAATCACAGTGGTTCTAGAGGGTGCAACAGGTCAGCACCTCAGGAATAAATGTCAGTTGGCTTTTCATAGCCGATCATTCAGAATATCTCTACCGCACCTGCTGTCTCTAGAGAGTTGAAAACAGCAGGTCTGGGACAAGGTAGCACGTCCGGTGAACAGGTCAGGGTTCCATAGCCGCAGGCAGAACAGTTGAAACTGGAGCAGGAACACGACCAGGTGGACTGGGGACAGCCAGGAGTCATCAGGCCAGGAAGTCCTGAGCTCAGGTCCCGAGAGAGAGCGAGAACACTTAAATTCACACAGGACACCAAATAAGACAGGATAAATACTCCAGATATAACAGACTGACCCTAGCCCCCCGACATACTAGTACCCCTCCTCCACCTTGCTAATTCTTCTCAAGTCTTTTGCAGTTAATTTGCGCTTTTTCTTCTCCATGCGTTTTTGGCGCCCCAGTTGACTATTCGCAACACTGATTGTCCAGTGGAAACGCCTCAATAGTTTAGTTATTTCAAGAGCGTTGCATCCGCCTGATAGGCATTTTACAATTTTTGACTTTTCAGTGTCAGTTAAATCTCTTTTTCTTGGCCCATTTTACATGAGGCAATGAAGCTGCCTAATAATTATGCACACCTTGATATAAGGTGTTATTCACTTTCGCCACACCCTCCCTCATTACACCTGAAAATGATTCAATCCAAGAAGCATTCAAGTGTATGTGGTTTGGAGTTGGAAAATGTGCATAGAAATAATGATAAGATCAGAATACTCGCTTGCCTAATAATTGTGCACGCAGTGTGTACATCAAATCAAATTGGATTTGTCACATCCACCGAATACAACAGGTGTAGGTCGACCTTACAGTGAAATGCTTACAAGTCCTTAACCAACAATGCAGTCGTAAGAAAAAATGAAGTGTTAAGAAACTCTACTCTGAAGGTGAACATGTTGAAGATGTATTATAGCTTTTGTTTGCAAATTTCACTGACGTTCTCGGTCGCATGTCTTATGAGAGAAGACAAATAGCGATGCCATGTTGTGTACCTGTGTTCGGGAGACTGGAGAGAAGCCTTCATTGTTATGCTAGTCCTGTCTCTGGCCATCATCTGTACTCTGTCATCTGTGCTCGTCATCCTGTACAAACAGAGGTATAGAACTCCATAATATTAGTGTTTATGAATCATCGCAGCAATATATGACAGGAATACCAACCCTATACAGAAAAGTGTCAACATAGTTAAACAATCATATATTTTATATTTTAGTCCAGAAACAGTTCAGGTAGTGTATTTCATCTGATCTGTGTGATAAATAAACTAAGCGTAAGATATGCGTTATGAAATAACATGAACCATCATTGATCGTATTTTGACATGATTGTGTCTCCATATTTCAGATCAAACTGAATTGGAAAGATGCCAGCAGGTAACTGTTTCATTCTGATCTCTGGGTGAAATGCTAACATAAGATACATGTGACACATTTTTTTAGGAAACCTTCCATTAACACAAATAATGATATACACATATCTCAATAGTATTTGACTCTCCCTGTTACTTAATTCCCCTTTTACAATAACCTTCCCCTTTTCCATTCTACAGAGACGAAACAATGACTAGAAGCCAATGTTCACTATCATGATATAAGGCAATCACATAACTTGTTAAGCTCTTATTTTATAACATCTTTTAACTTGATAAGCAATTATGACCTAGTTTGTATCAGTCACTTATATATGATAATGAATGGCAAGATAATGACCTAAATGTATTCTGTTGGGGGCAGAAAACACAGTGCAGACACCTTTTGAACAGATAACAGCTGGCAAAGAAAAGTAATGGGGAGAAAACATTTCATTTCTCAGTCTAAATTGGAGCTATAATTGACAGTGTTTGCAGTGTTCATAAAAAAATGTTTCCTGACATTTCAGAGTGAATTAAATCATAAACGATGTACTTTAAATAGCAATAAACCATACAAAGTTTGAAAAAAATGAAAAACAAGTCACTTACAGCTTACTAAAAGGGATAGTTCACACCAAAATTACACTTTGGTTTCTATACCCGGCAAGCAGTCTATGGACAAGATATGACAGCAAACCATGCTTTGGTTTAGTTTCCCTGGCACTGTTCCCCCCCAAAAGTATCTAGAATTGATTACAAAGCTCGACAAAGTCACTTATAGATGATTTGAAAATGATAACATAAAATGCTGATATCAGTCCCATGACTTGAATGGGATTTGTGCCACAAAATGTTAGCATATGGAAACTGTGCCAGGGAAACTAAACCAAAGTATAGATTAATGTCATACCTTGTCCATAGACTGCTTACGGGGTAAGGACACTAATATTTAATTTTGTAATTTGGATGAATTATCCTTTATCTTTAATATTTTTTCATGCAGACTTACACCAGGTGAAAGGATTTAAAGGTAAGAAAAAACACTGTAGGATAGGATAATAAGTATGTATTAGTTTATAACATATTTATACAACGGGTGGGTCTAATCATGAATGCTGATTGGTTAAAACTGAGTACCAGCCTGGTGTCTATTCCACAAGTTACCACCCGCTAAGGCTATGAAGTTGAAATGCCCATTCACTATTCCATCTGACTGTGCAATCCACTGTCTCATTAGCCCAGCCAGGCAATTTATAAGCTTGATCTTTACTGTAAAAATCATCTAGCCATTGTCACTAGCATTTGTATTATCCTGGCTTTCGGTCTCTCTGACATTTGCAACATTGTTTCAGTATTCAAATTCGATCTCCAGTTGTCTAATAGTAACAGACAGACAGGCTGTCGACTTTTCTCAGCCAATCGAAATCATGAATTAGCATAATTTTTATCGTTATGTACAAAGAAATGTCAAAATAAAATCCCACAATGCAGCTCATTTTCTGTCATTCCAGCTTCAGTTTGAAGTGATTGTTTTAGCTGTGTAGTTGGCTAGCTCCTCTGAACATTGTCCTGATGAGAGAGCACATTTTCTATGCCAGGTGAAATCCCCCATCATTAGTTCATTGTTAAAAAGATTCACTGGAAAACAGCTTAAGCAAATGCAAATTAATTGATGTGAAAATACCAATCAATTTTGAGGAGAGACAAGGTCAATCACCAATCAGGATATTACTTTATTCAAAACGTATTAATAACATTGATTAATTGTTGCAATAATGAAGATGGTCGACGAACCACCCCTAGATGATTCGTTGAGAGACCAACGAGCGGATTTGAGCCACAGCATTTCATAGCAAAGTACATCCGCCTGAATGTTCATGACAACCAACAGATGTATGGATTGGGTCACAAGGTTAAGATTTGTATGAAAGATACTAATAATTCACAGCAGACAGTATTTGCTGTAAAGACTGTTCTCATTGTGTAGAAACCCATACTCGAGCGATCTCTCCCTGGTACCTTCCAGCACACAAACATCAACTCATGCTATAGAATGCGTTCTTTAGGTTTTTATAACCAAAGGCATCATAAACGTTCAGACGAGCTTCAATGCCATACAACTCTCCTTCCGTGGCCTCCAGCTGCTCTTAAATGCAAGTAAAACTAAATGCATGCACTTCATCCCCGCCCGTCTAGCATCACTACTCTGGACGGTTCTGACTTGGAAAATGTGGGCAACTACAAATACCTAGGTGTCTGGTTAGACTGTAAACTCTCCTTCCAGACTCACATTAAGCATCTCCAATCCAAAATGAAATCTAGAATCGGCTTCCTATTTGCAACAAAGCATCCTTCACTCATGCTGCCAAACATACCCTCGTAAAACTGACTAGTTTGGCAGCAGAGAACTGGAAGGAAAGACGACCAAAGGAGGAATTGGCTTTGGGGGTGACCAGTGAGATATACCTGCTGGAGCGTGTGCTACGAGTGGGTGCTGCTATGGTGACCAGTGAGCTGAGATAAGGTGGGGCTTTACCTAGCAAAGACTTGTAGATAACCTGTAGCCAGTGGGTTTGGCGACGAGTATGAAGCGAGGGCCAACCAACGAGAGCGTACAGGTCGCAATGTATGGGGCTTTGGTGACAAAACGGATGGCACTGTGATAGACTGCATCCAGTTTGTTGAGTAGAGTGTTGGAGGCAATTTTATAGATGACATCACCGAAGTCGAGGATCGGTAGGATGGTCAGTTTTACGAGGGTATGTTTGGCAGCATGAGTGAAGGATGCTTTGTTGCGATATAGGAAGCCAATTCTAGATTTAATCACTATTCTGGACGGGCGAGCAGGTGCGGGCAGTGATCGGTTGAATAGCATGCATTTCGTTTTACTTGCGTTTAAGAGCAGTTGGAGGACACGGAAGGAAAGTTGTATGGCATTGAAGCTCGTCTGGAGGTTAGTTAACACAGTGTCCAAAGAGGGGCCAGAAGTATACAGAATGGTGTCGTCTACGTAGAGGTGTATCAGAGAATCACCAGCAGCAAGAGCAACATCATTGATGTATACAATCATTTGAGAAACCAAGGCTGTCGAGTCTGCCAATAAGAATGTGGTGATTGACAGAGTCGAAAGCCTTGGCTAGGTCGATGAATACGGCTGCACAGTAATGTCTCTAATGTCACATTAATGAAGCTGGAGACTCATATCTCCCTCACTAACTTTAAGCATCAGCTGTCAGAGCAGCTTACAGATCATTGCACCATTGCCCATCTGTAAATAGCCCACCTCATCCCCATATTGTTATTTTTTTTGTTGCTCCTTTGCACCCCAGTATCTCTACTTGCACGCTCAACATCCGTTGAATATGTCAGTAAACGGCGCCAAAAAGGCGTAATTAACATGATTGCCAGCAGCACAGTTAGTCACCAATGCTCTGGATAGCAGAGCTGGTTAGGCTGTTTTCATGTTTTCCAGAGCGTTGGTGACAGTAACTGTGCTGCTGGCAACAATTTAATGACTCTTTTTTTTTGTTTAAAATGCAATTTTGTACTGCTACAAGGGACGTTTTTTTAATTTCCAAATTGGCGGGTGCACGGCGCACTGTTTGGGGGAGATTTGTTTGACAAACAGAAGAAAACATCATGACTGGTTGTGTTCATGCCACATAAAAAGGTAATAGCTTAAAATGCGTCTTTACTATTAGTCGCATAAAAATGTTTAGCACATAGGAAGTCCCGTGAAAGTGATATAGATGTCACGTTATAATTTGCACTCTGCTCTATAC